>NW_022161526.1:0-14362 GCF_008728515.1 Papio anubis
AAAGAGAGAGAAGGAGGGAGGGAGGAAGGAGGGAAGGAAGGAAGGAAGGAAGGAAGGAAAGAAGGAAGAGACAAACACATAAATTGAGCATCATTGAAAAGGACCTGCATACTCAAAAAAGAGTAGAAAGAATGGTGGCTAAAAAGAAAAACAGTAGGAATTCAGAGTTGTAGTCAGGTTGCAGGGGAGAAATTTTGAGAATATCGCTTGTGATTCAAGGGAAAGATACTGCTAATGACAGAAGTATAAAATTTGGTAAATATGTTCAGAACAAAGAGAATACGTTTCTTACCCTTTGACATTATTTGAGAGATGATGGTAAACAGCAATTTTTTTTTCATTACTTTCGGTTGCTAGTTTTTATTTTGTTCCATCCAACTCCATGCTTGGGCTGGCATGTGGGGCTTCATTTTTGTTTGAATTATACATCATCCAGTGGATATGTTTTATTCTCTTCAAGTCTCATAAACCCATTTCATGCCATTCATACTCATCAAACCATTTACAGTCCATCTGTCTTCTCCTCCAGCAGTCTTTATCATTCCCTATACCTTTTTTTCTCAGCAGAGGAACTGACCCTGAAAAAGTTCACTTTTTCCAACTGTTCAGAAATATTAATCTCACCTTCAATCTACAAACATGTACTCTAAACACACAACCACGTTTCCTTGTAAGCAGCTGCCCTCATTTTCTCCCTCCTATAAACAAACTTTGTTAGAGAACCTACAAAACCACTTATTTTATTTCATTTCCTATTTTCTAGTAAACTCACTTGGATATGATTTCTGATTTTAATATGATAGACATGCATCTGCAATCATTAAATCCAGTGATTGCCTTTTATTTAGTTAGACTACTCGATAGAATGATAACATTGATGATGCTTTTCTTCCTTCACTGTAACACACTATTTTATTACCCACCCTTCAGCTCACTGATCATTTTCTTTCTGGCTTTCTTCTAGCCGTATCCCAATAGTTGGTGCATCCCATGGTTTCATCTTTGCTCCTTAGCTCATATAGACATGATTTGTGTGTGCTATTATTCTCTTATGCAGATTTTCTTAACAGCAATGGGCATTCCTAAATAAGCAAAACTAAAAAGGCCAAAGCAAATTTGTCACTAAAGTTTCCTGTGTTTCCTATTTCATTAAATGAAGCCAATGACATTAATATTCATCAAGGTATCCAAACCCAAAAGCTCAAACATTTTTGAAATGCCTTCCTTCAACCTCATATCAGTTGGTTACCAAGCCACTCTTATTATTCTGCCTATGTTAAATATGAAATGGTTTTCCTCTACTCTGTAGCTCTATCAGTGCAGACTTATTTTCCCAATTGTCTCAGTTATCCCTGAACTGAGAGACCTTTTGTGAAATCTCATCCTCTATGTCTTCCCTTCCACAGATTTGAGCACAATATTTTCTACTTTAACACTTATTTCAAATCTTGGACAGAAAAGAATGATACGTAAGACCTTTACAATATGGCCACTGATATGAATTAAATGTTTGTGTTCCCCCTTTTCCCAATTTTTATGTTGTGGTCCTAATGTCCAATGTGATAATGTTTGAAGGTGGGACCTTGGAGAGGTTGATTGGATTTGGATGAAGTTATTGGAATAATGCTCCTGTAATGGGATTGGTGCCCTTATAAGGGGATGAGGAGACCAGAACTCTCTCTGGGAGATGTGAGGATGTAGTGAGAAAGTGACTGTGTATAAGCCAGGAAGTGGGCCCTTAGCAGAACCTGACTATTCTGGCACCCTGATCTTGGAATTCCAGTCTCCTGACCAGTGATAAATAAATATTCATTGTTTAAGTTACCCAGTCTATGGTATCTTATTATATCAGCCTGAGAAAATTAATATAACCACAAATTCCTTTTCTTAATTTGCCAAGCCACATCTCATTTTTAACTATACTAACTTATTTTTAAAATATACGCAGAGCTGAGGGGTACCACTATTCAAATATCATTAAAAAAACTTTCTAAAGGCACACAAAATCATGAGTTCAGGCAGTGTACCACAACGTAAATACTGGAAAGAAGCTCTAATGGACAAACACTTGAGCACAGGCAGTAGCAAGAGGCTGGCTGAATCTGTGACACTCCAGAGGCATGGTCATAAACATCTGACAGCCCTAATAGTGGCTCAGAAAGGGCTAACCCCTGGCAACAGTGGAAAAAAAATAGTTACTCCACATTTTTACAACTGACATCACTATTTCTGAAAACTTCCTCTTTCCCTTTCTCTATGTTGTGCTAGGAATTCAGGTATTGACATGTCTCGTATGATTGATAAGCAATTCATGGATGAAATATTCTATGAATATGAAAAATATTTGAGGGCAAAGAGTGATTACTTTTGTTCCAGTTAGTCTCGTAATGACAGCCTGTTCTGACATAAGTTAGCTCTGGCTAGTCTCAACTAAAATATTTTCAGGTACAGTTCATCTGAAGTTTCAAGTTATTCTCAAATAGATAATATCATCTACAGTAGCATGCTCAAATACCGTAATACTCATTGTGTATGGGAGCAATTAAAACTGAAGATGATTCAGGTGAATATATTGCTTGGCTTTAGAAACTAGAACTGCAAAATGGATTCTTAAGAATGTGAATCTAGTAAAAGAAACAACAGAGAATGAACACTGACAAATAAGAAATATATATTGGCAGAAAGAATTAGAAGTCATAATGATACTTGTAGAAAAGGAAATTAGAGCAGAAAAAAAAAGTAACCCTAGTGACAAAAAGAACTGTAAACACTTTTAGAGATAGGAAGAAAGAAAAAAAAATCATGGTAACTGAAAAAAAAAAAATGGATCCTTTACATTAGAGGAGTGTATTTTTCACTCACATATTTACTCACAAACACACTCAGAATAGGAAATCTATCCAACAATTTCAGCAAAAGACAACAAATTATTTTAAGAAAGCCAAAAAGTAAAATAAAAAAAAAAATCTGATTAATCTTCTTGGAAAAAGTATTCTAACATCAAAATTTTATTATTTTTTCTTTTTTACTAAAAAAAAAAAAACCTCTAGAGTTAGAAGTTAACCTTTAATTGCATGTTGTCATTCTCCATTCAGCATTACATAATTTGAAAACTCTTACTCAATTTTATAAGCTGACAGTTATAAGGAGTTTGCTTTTAAATGGCCTCAGGCTTTAACTGGGCTAGGATCCTCTTTGGTTTGGAAAACACAATATCCCATTGAGCATTACCTAGGAATCTGATCATTATTTCAAAAAAAAAAGAATCTCATTTTTATGGAGAGAGAATCAGATAGAATTTCTGCAAGAAATGTAATTGTATCATCCAAACTGATGAGGTGGAGGGGGAAAATGTTATAACCATTTAAAAGACAGTTTGGTTATGTGTTACACGAAGCTGAACATAGACTTACCATACAATCCAGAAATCACACTCCTAGTTATTTACTCAATAGCCAAGAAAGGCTGCAATTGAGCCCAAAGATGTAGAAGAATAAACGTGAAAATAGAATCGTGTCAACTACATTAAATTCCTAACATACGTTCAATGTATTTAAAACATTCTCACAGATGAAATCCTGATACCGGATGCCTTCACTGGTGTATTCTTCCATTTATTTCTGAATAAATTACCCTACCCTTAAACAAACTCTTCTGAATTATAGGAAAATGGTTCTTTTTTTATGAGGTCATCACAATCTTGATTATAAAATCTGACAAGGACAGCACCCACTCTGGAATTAAAAACCAGTTTCTCTCATGGTATAGTTACAAAAATCATAAACAAGATAGCAAAGCAAACTCACAGAATGATTTAACATAAAAAAGTCAATGTTATTTACCATAATAACTACAAAAAAGATTAAAAACGATTATCTCAAAGTAAGTTTTTAAGATGCCTTTGCTGAATTCAGTACCCATTCATAATTTTAAAACAATTATTAGTATGTTAGGTGTACAAAGAATCGTCTTTATGAGATAAAGACTATCTGCAAAAATCCAAGAGCATTCAAACTTGATGGTAAAATATTAAAACTTTCTTCCCTTCTGCCCTCTTTCTTTTCCCACTACCTCCAATAGTGCACAAAGGAAAATCACCCCCAGTATTACTTTTGTTCTACCTCTCACTGTAGGGTTTAGCTAGGACAATATCACAAAAGAAACAAAATAAAACAAAAACAAAAACAAAATAGAGAAAAGAAAAAGAAAAACAAAAGTAGACATCATGTGCATAGAAAAGGAGAAAGAATATTCTTATGATTTGCATGTCAATGGTTACATAGTTAGAAAATAAAAAAATCTATGAATTATAATAAATTTAATAAATTGCTTTACATACTGTTTTGCACAGTGCTTACAGATGCTTTAGTAAGAAAGGTGAAAACAGTGAATACACAGATAGAACTCTGTGTCAGCATTTGGCAGCATTTAGCTGTCATGAGATTTCCTGAAGGTAAGACTTAAATCAGTAGTTCATGTAAACTGTGCTGCTGTGCAATGTTAATGCCACCCATCTCACTGCAATGCGAGCGCAACACGATGCTTTACAGGGCTGACAGGACTGGAGTGCGTTCTTGTATTTTCAAATTAATGTTAATTCTATCTCATTTTAAATGTCGACATTTTATCACCAGCTTTTGTATCAGCAAGGGAGAATTCTAGTCTTGGCAATAGCCTCAAGTGTGATTTCAGCATTACCCAAATGGTGGTGATGTTCACTCTTCTCAGCAAATGAAACTTTCATCTGTTTTTAAAGCAATCTACAAAATATTTATCTCTCAGTTGCTTCATAAAAAAGAGCTCCCAAGAGGTGGTAAAAATTATTTTTGCACTATCACAGTGAGATTTAATGACATTTTTAATAAATAACAATACCCTGTTTACACATAATTAAGTATTACATTTATAGTGTCTTGGCTTGGATTTATCAAAATGCACTAAATCAGTGATGAAAATCAGGATTTATAAGTGTTCTATTATTATTTCTGAAACTATTTATGGTAGGAAGGGTTAGTGACTGCTGCTGGCACTGTGGTAGCAGAAAGTTAATGATTCTCTCGTCTTTTAGTGGAGTTAGACTGTAGTTCATGTGTAAAACAATACCTCCAGGCTGTGCTTTAAATGCTGAGCTCATTTATCTCTCATCAGTTAGGTAAATGAGATGCGGAAGTGGCTCCTGGTTTCTAAATAACTTTTTATACACTACTGAAAGCCTTAAAGGGTACTCAAATGCTTTCTCTTGTTAATGACATTTCGCTCATATAATCCGTTCCTTAGTCTAGGAGACTCATTTTTTTTTTTTTTTTTTTGAAGCTTCCAGGCAGGCTGCTGATTTCATACTTATTATGCCAATGTTTATAAGTTCATTTTTTATTGCAGATTTACTTGTTTATATGAGGATACTTTCAAAATATATGTACCATAGTTATGCAAAGTGTTAACGTTAGGGGTAGCTGAGTGAAAGCTCTGCTGTCTTTTCAGCTCTTTGGTAAATCTGAAATTATTTGAAAAGAAAAGATCTAAAAAATTACACACCAAAATACTCTCCTTTTATCCCCCCAAATAAGAATAGAGTTCTGATCGGCATATTTTGTACGTATTTTATTATTATAATGTGGAATGCTTTCAAATTTACATATCATGCATGTGTGGCTAGCTTAAGTTTTTAAATGTTATTCAAGAATTGTATAAAGATTGCCACAAAAATAATGCCTAGTAAGTAGTTATAGCCCAGACATTCCAACTGCCACTCTACATTTCTTTCTCACAAATCACTGTCAATACTATGATAGTTGAAGAACAAAAATAAATACCACTGAGTGAGTGTCTCTGTGTAATCTATAGTATGATCCTCAACGGCCACCGTTATTGTGCTGGAGAGAACACAATGTCTTTCATTCACAGAAAGAAAATTAATTTTATTGCTGTCCCTCAACCTTTCAATGTTTCCTATTCCACAGACAAAAACTCTCAGGCAGAGTAGAATTATTTTCTCTCCTTCACTTAGGTAAATTCTAAGGACAAAGGAAATACCTACGAAATTGTTTTTGGATAGATCAGTGTGTGAGTATAAGTGATTGAGCTATACATTCAGAACAAAATAAGACACAATTTCAAATTTAAGACCTCATCTCCATATGGAGGTTGTGATCCTTAATTTTATGTGTGGCCTGGGCCATAGGAGGCTCCAGATATTTGGCTGAACATTATTCTGGGTGTGTGGGTGCGGGTGAAGGTGTTTCTGGATAGGATTAACATTTCAGTTGGTAGACTGAGTAAAGCAGATTACCCTCCCACACGTGTGTGGCTTTCATGCAATCCACTGAAGGCGTGAATAGAAGAAAAAGTCTGAGAAAGGAGAATTTGTTCTGTGAACCCCAAATATCTGAGACCAGTCTCAGTTAATTTAGATGGTTTATTTTGCCAAGAATGAAAATGCGTGCCTGTTACAGAGCCTCAGCAGGTCCTGATGACATGTGCCTGAGGTGGTCAGTGCACAGCTTGGTTTTATATACTTGAGGGAGACATGAGACATCAATTAAAATATGTAAGATGAACATTGGTTCATTCTGGAAGGCTGGGACAGCTCAAAGCAAAGGCAGGACAACTCACAGCAGGGAGGGGGGCTTCCAGGTCACAGGTAGATAAGGGACAAATGGTTGCATTCTTCTGAGTTTCTGATTAGCCTCTCCAAAGAAGGCAATCAACAATGCATTTATCTCAGTGAGAGGAGGGGTGACTTTGAATAGAATGGGAGGCAGGTTTGCCCTAAGCAGTTCACAGCTTGACTTTTCCCTTTGGCTTAGTGATTTTGGGGCCCCAAGATTTATTTTCCTTTCACAGTTCCCTCTGCCTGTCTATCTTTAAGCTGAGACAATAGTCTTCTCTTGCTTTCAAACTCAGAATCAGACTTAGACTCAGACTGCAATTGACACCATCAGCTTTCCTTGTCTCAGACCTTTAGGCTCCAGACTAATACAATGGCATTGGCTCTCCTGAGCCTTCAGATTGCTGATCGCAAGTTGTGGGACTTAGTCTCCATAACTGCATAAGCCAATTCCTTATTTAAAAAAAAAATCCGTGTGTGTGTGCATATATATGTATGTATGTGTGTGTGTGTCAGACAAGGTGTACATAGATAGGTGTGTGTGTGTTTGTGTGTATATATATTTATATGATTCTCTTTCTCTGGAGAACCCAAATACCAAGATGATTAATAATTAAGTTTAAATTAAAATTTGGTATGTCATTTAAATAGATTTGAATGTTATGGGTCTAAGAATGTTTTGGATTTTAAGCCAAGGATGAATTCCAATTTGATCTTTGTTGTGGTTTTCTTTGGAAAGGTGTTATGCCATTGAATCAGTTAAAAGTGAAATTTACTCATAATCCTTGGTCAAGGGTTTTATAACCCTCCCATCTTTTAATTACTTATAGCTTACTTTAGAATTATTGCTCATCCTCTTCCCTTTCTTTTACATCATCCATGCTCTTCATATAACATAGCTATAATTAATGAGTTTTACCAAGTCTGTTTCTTGAGTCTGTAAATCCAGGGGGACATATATTTCCATATAGCATCTAGTGTTCCAAAACTGCTTGTCTAGGCTATTGGGTTCCCACCTCTGTCATCCTGTTCCCTCACGGGATTCTGAAGTCATCATGTCTATAATTTACCATCATTTCAATTATAGTAGGTACTGGTGGAGTCACCTGACTTTTCTTATCTCCTTGCCTAAACATCCTTCTCAGGAATAAGAGCACCACAGGCCAGAGCTGAAGCCCAGAATCCAGAGCTAATTTGAGTGGGGTAGATGAACCTGTATCAGTAAGACATGAAATTAGAAACTAATGACAGACAGGAAACTATGGACTCTTGGACCAAGAGGGACCTTCAAAAAATGACAAAACTAAATCAAAGATGAAGACACAGGATAAAAATTAAAAGCTGGCTTGGGCACTGCTACAGAGGACTTGCAATGATGTTCAGTGGGATTGATCAGAAAGCACCAGGGGTGCATAAGAAGCTCATTCATTGATAGATTCCCTGACAAAGGAATCATCTCATACGACAATTGGGCTTTTACCCATGAACAGTGGAAGAAGAGATAAGGTCTGGCTTTGAAAACCATTGTACTAAACACTGACCCTTCTAATATACCCAACAAGACCTAATTGTGCATTAATTCTAACTTGCAGAATGTTTTGTTCTTCAGAAGCAGCAACATAAAGCAGTGAACATAAGTAAAATTTCAGGACAAACAGTATCAAAATTGTACAGGTGTATATAGCACGTTTTCATAGTTTCCCTTAGTTAAATATCAAGAAAAAAAGAGCAAGAGTTATATTTCCTTTAGCAGACAGTTTTTTTGGCAATATATTTTAATTAGTACAAGAATGGTAGAATATGATAAATATAGAAGATAATTAATTTAGGCATAGAAACATGTTAACCGTTGTATCTAAAACTAATATTTATGAATTATTAATTTAGTAAAATTTGTCATTGTGCTTAGGAATATTAAGCCATATTAAGTAGTATATCTTAATTTAAAGTTATTCACACATTCCAAAAAGTATGAAGAGTTAGAAGAATGTTGTTTAAAAACATAGATGACAAAGATATTAAAGTTGCATTGTTGTTGTAGTTTTGGAATTCGGAAGAGAAAACACCAATGTGAAATAGTAGAGTTTATTTCAATGTTTTAAAGTCCTGCAAGCTTCATTACGTAGCTATTAAAAAGCAATTTTTTGTTCACATTACTTTGACCATATCACCTTAGGCCTTCCAAGGGTGTTTTCCTGCCAAGAAACAAATTAAGCATTTATTAGAGGGTCACTAAGGCATCATTACAGGAGTAATTGCTCACTATAGGTTCTTGCCATTAGTTCATTTATTACTTTCTCTGTCTCTTACAAGCTTTATAGAATCATGGATTTTTAATAAGTCTTGCACTCTGTGGTGATCTCAGGTTTGGTGTTGCTCATATAATTTGTTTCCTTTTTGATTCTGACAGCTTGTTGTTTACAAAATGGTAAATTCTCCTTCCTACAAGACAGTCCATAAAATGGCCTGAAAGATGCTATAAAATTGCTAACACTGTAGAATATGAATTTTTAACAATACTAATTCTTTGTCTTTTCTCTGACAATTACCTTCCTTTTCTTTATCATCTTATAATTTCCAAATTATAGGTAGATTATGTAGCTTTATAGTAAACCACAAGGGCATTCATACGCTCATTCTGGAAAGTTTCTGTACTTTCCATGGTATACCAGTGTGGAAACTGTCCAACATGGAAGTCTCTCTAACCCTCACCAAAGGCCGTGCCCTTGTGGCTCAGACAAGTGCTTGGGAATTCCAGTGGGACAGACACTAATAGTACTGACCCTAAAATAAACAAAAAACTAATTTCCTGATGCACCATTATGTTCCCTTTTCACTTTTCTGAAAAGGAAACTCGCTGACTTTGCTTTCACATATAAGGTTGTTATGATGCAACTAATTTTTACATGAAAATGATCTCCTTATAAGATAGTCCAGCATCTTTTCATACAGATGTAAATAAATGTGGTAAAACTGTAGTTTACACTCTCATTTTCTAAAGCATTAGCACTACTGCGTGACAGTGTCATTTTATATAAATATTATAATGTATAAAAATGATACTTTAATGACCTCCTCTAAATTTCTTGGAATATGGGACTAGTTGCAATGTAAAAGGAATTCAAGCATAGACAGAGTAATGGTTTTGTCATTAAGATTCTGTATCATACAGTACAAAGAAACTCTGTTGTTGTGTTTTGCATTTCAGAACATCACACAGTTGAATATTGGTGGTACGCAGTTATGAATGATGCCTAAAGTTTCTCTTAAAAAGTCTGCTTCTCATTTTCAACCAGAAAACTAAACGTATGAGTATCACAACTTTCATTCAAATAATGTATGTGGTAGTCATGATTGCTGTCCATATCAGTTATGTCTGGGCCTCCTTCCCTGCCACCTTGCAATTGGGAAGCGGTATGGTCTAGGTTGCTTTGGACAATGAAATGGGAATAGAAGTGACTTGTATCATTTATGAAGTTAGACAATTTTTTTTTTTTTTTGAAATGGAATCTTGCTCTGTCACCCAGGCTGGAGTGCAGTGGCACGATCTCGGCTCACTGCAAGCTCCGGCTCCCAGGTTCATGCCGTTCTCCTGTCTCAGCCTCCACAGCAGCTGAGAATACAGGTGCCCACCACCAATTCCAGCTAATTTTTTGTATTTTTAGTAGAGACGGGGTTTCATCGTGTTAGCCAGGGTGGTCTCAATCTCCTGACCTTGTGATCCACTCACCTAGGCCTCCCAAAGTGCTGAGATTACAGGCGTGAACCACCATGCCCAGCCGATCTGAGACTTTTGAATCAGCAATAATACACTACATTTTTTTTCTCTGCCACAGTGATATGATTTAGCTGTGTCCCCATTCAAATTTCATCTTGAACTATAGTTCCCATAAACTCCACAGATCGTGGGAGGGACCTGGTAGCAGGGACCTGGTGGGAGGTAATTTAATTATGGTGTGTCCAGAATTGGTGGGTTCTTGGTCTTGCTGACTTCAAGAATGAAGCCACGGATCCTCACGGTGTTACAGTTCTTAAAGATGGTGGGTCTGGAGTTTGTTCCTTCAGATGTTCAGATGTCTCTGCAGTTTCTTCCTTTTGGTGGGTTGGTGGTCTGGCTGACTTCAGGAGTGAAGCTGCAGACCTTGGCAGTGAGTGTTACAGCTCATAAAGGCAATGTGGACCCAAAGAGTGAGCAGTGGCAAGATTTATTGTACAAAGCAAATGAGCAAAGCTGCCACTCTGTGGAAGGGCACCCAACTCGGTTGCCACTGCAGACTGGGGCAGCCTGCTTTTATTTCCTTATCCTGCCAACCCACATCCTGCTGATTGGCCCATTTTACAGAGAACTGATTGGCCCACTTTGACAGAGTGCTGATTGGTGCATTTACAATCCCTGAGCTAGACACAGGGTGCTGATTGGTGCATATACAATCCTCCAGCCAGACATAAAAATTCTCCAAGACCCCACCTGACTCAGGCGCCCAGCTGGCTTCACTTAGTGGATCTCATGCCAGGGCTGTGGGTGGAGCTGCCCGCCAGTCCCACGCCACACACCTGCACTCTTCAGCCCTTGGGCGGTGGATGGGACCCTGGGTTGCTGAGCCGGGGGCAGCGCCCCTCAGGGAGACTTGGGCATGGTGGGCTGTAGGTCCTCAGCCTTGCCAAGCGGAGAGGCAGCTGAGGCCCTGGGAGAATTTGAGTGAGGCGTGGCTGGGCCAGCACTGCTGGGGGACTCCGCAGCTGCTGGCCTGGGTGCTAAGCCCCTCAGTGCCTAAGGCTGGCCGTGCTGGCAGGCCACTCCCAGTGCAGGGCTGGCAGAGCCGGCATCCACCTGGAACTCGTGCTGGCCGGTGAGTGCCACATGCAGTCCCGGTTCCCGTTCATGCTTCTCCCTCCACACCTCCTTGCAAGCAGAGGGAGCTGGCTCCAGGCTCAGCCAGCCCAGAGAGGGCCTCCCACAGTGCAGCGGTGGGCTGAAGGGCTCCTCAAGCTGGCCAGAGCAGATGCTGAGGCCGAGGAGGCACCAAGAGTGAGGGCTGCTAGCACATCATCATCTCTCAATGGGGGTGGTTACCTTCATGCTGTTCTTGTTATATGAGTGAGTTTTCACAAGAACTGATGGTTTTACAAGGGGCATTACCCCCTTTGCTGAGCACTTCTCTTTCATGCCACCATGTGAAGAACATGTTTCCTTCCCCTTCCACCATGATTGTCAGTTTTCTGAGGCCTCCCCAGCCATGCTGAACTGTGAGTCAATTAAACCTCTTTCCTCTATACATTATCCAATCTCGGGTATGTCTTTATTAGCAGCATGAGAACGAAGTAATACACAGAGTACCCAGAAAATACTCCAGAAAATATCGTCTCGTTTTCTCATCCTAGGTCCCAAAATAAGAATGACTTAGAGAAGAGCCCTTAGCTAACCGGCATAGGATATAAAATTTGAGGAAACAAACTAACCTTCAGTGCTTACATCATTAAGTTGTTTGTTGCACATTTTAACCTAGTATAAATGAATGTTCCCATAAGGGAAAACACTTAAATTGGTGGTATTTGTTTAGGGTCTGACTGGTAGATAGTGAATAAATAATGACTGGATGTTGGAAAGCAAGCAATCTATGCTATGTAATGGTGAAAATGTTGGTAACATTGTTGCTATGATAGCTTGGAAGGCAGGTCAATTACTAATGAACCTGCGACTTTGAGGGAAGAAGTTGTGCAGGGTTAGGAGCATATGTTGGTTGCTATTGGCTATATTTGGTGATGTATTAAAAGGAAGAGATAAAAAGAGGGAAGAATTGATCAGTTTGCAAGTAGAAATGGAAGAGAATAGAGAAAAATCACATAATTAGGGACCTGTGAGGTTGCAAAAGGTAGATGCTTCTCAATTACTGAGTAAATAAAGTAAAGTAAAAGTGAAAGAAGATATTCAAAATAATTTGAAAAAATACTGAGATGTCACTGAATAATGGATATTATTTCAATATGAATGAGATTAAGAGTAACATATTTGAAAATACAATATAAAATAAAATATTACAAAAAATTTGAGCACTGAAGTCTATTTGAACCTCAGCCTTTCTGTTCAGATCCAATTAATGTTAGAAGTACAATATTGGTACTTAAAAATATTAAATGGATTAAAGTAGTGTGTATTAGGTCCATTCAACTGGACAAAATAGCACAGGGAAAAAAAGGCCAAAGGTATAGTTTCCCATCGTATTTGTTTTCTACTGCTGCTGTAACAAACTACTACAAACTTAATGGCTTAAAACAGCACAAATGTATTATTTTTCATTTCTCTTGGTCAGAAGTATAGCATTGATTTTGTTGGATAAAATCAAGGTACCAGCAGAACGATTTCTTTTTGAGTCTCTGGAGGAGAATCTATATCCTGACTTTTCCAACTTTTAGAAGCTGACCAAATTCCTTGGCTTATGGTCCTCTTTTAAAAATCAGCAATGGCCATTTGGGTCTTTCTCAGGATCCTGACTTCTGCTTTTGTTCTCACATCCTTTTCTCTGATTCTGCCTATCCTGCCTTTGTTTTACCTTTGCAGTTCCTTGTGATTACAGTGGTCCACCTGAATTATCCAGGACAGTCTTTCTGCCACAAGATCCTTAATCACATATACAAAGTCCCTTCTGTTATGTGAGATAACATAATCAGAGGTTCATGGAATTAAGATGTGGATATATTTGGGGAGTCATTATTTTGTCTATCTTGGTGAATAAATGATGAATGGATGTTGGAAAACATGCCATCTATCTTATGTAGTGGTGAAGATGTTGGTGAAGTTTTTGCTATGATAACAAAACAGCTCAGCATCTAATGAACTTGTAGCCTTGGGGAAGAGGTTGCAATTTGTGGCATTAGGATCCCCTTGTATCCAAAGATTCATGTCCATTCCACATGCAAAATACATTCACCTTATTTACTCCAATATTCTCAAAAGTCTCAACTCACTACAGAATCAACTAAAAGTTTAAAAAAAAAAGTCATCTAAATTTTATTAGTTCAAAGTTTCAGATCTCATTACCTAAATCATTTAACTCAGGTATAGGTGAGAATCTGGGCAAAATCCATCCACAGGGAAAATGTTTCTTCATCTTTAGACTTATGAAACTAGGAAACAAGTTTCCCACTCCTAAAATACAATGATGGGACAGGAATAAGACACCAGTTATAGACATTCACATTAAAAAAGGAAGATGAGGGAAGAATAAAGGAGTCACCAATTCCAATTTCAAAATCTCAGATGGAAAACTCCATTGAATTTAAAGGCCTGAGAATAATCCTCTGAGACTAGTGGCTCTTTCCTTATAATTGTCCTTCTTTTTTTCATGAAGGCCGGCACAGTAAGTTAGTAGTTTTACCATCCTGTTTCCTGCTTCTAGAATTTTGGAAGTCAACACCTTTTTCCATTACTTCATCTTTCTATTCCTTTCAGTAAAAGCTGGCTATGTTTCTAATGAGCCTGTTCTATGATATGCCTCAAAATTCTTCCAGTCTCTGCTCATTGCCCGATTCCAAAGCCATGCCTACAGATTAGGTATTTTTACAGCAGCAACTCTCTTCTTGTATGAAAATTGGTTTTCATTTCCTATTGGATCAAATGTTAGTTTTACTTTTAGTTTTTTAAGGATTCTCCATACTGTCTTCCATAGTGGTTGTACTAGCTTACATTCCCACCAGCAGTTTAAAAAGTGTTTCCTAAAAAGGAAATACAAAGGATGTGGTAAAAACCACATGCAT
>NW_022161527.1:0-14362 GCF_008728515.1 Papio anubis
AGCATTTCTCTGATGGCCAGTGATGATGAGCATTTTTTCATGTGTCTGTTGGCTGCATAAATGTCTTCTTTTGAGAACTGTCTGTTCATATCCTTTGCCCACTTTTTGATGGGGTTGTCTGATTTTTTCTTGCAAACTTGTTTAAGTTATTTGTAGATTCCAGATAGCAGCCCTTTGTCAGATAGGTAGATTGCAAAAATTTTCTCCCATTCTGTAGGTTTCCTGTTCACTCTGATGGAAGCTTCTTTTGCTGTGCAGAAGCTCTTTAATTAGACCACATTTGTCCATTTTGGCTTTTGTTGCCATTGCTTTTGGTGTTTTAGTCATGAAGTCTTTGTGCATGCCTCTGTCCTGAATGGTATTGCCTAGGTTTTCTCCTGGGGTTTTTATAGTTTTAGGTCTAACATTTAAGTCTTTAATCCATCTCAAAATAGCGAAACGCAGTCTCCACTAAAAATACAAAAATCAGCCAGGTATGGTGGCACATGCCTGTATTCCCAGCTACATGGGAGTCTGAGGTACGAGAATCACTTGAACCCAGGAGGCGGAGGTTGCACTGAGCCAAGATCATGACACTGCACGCCAGCCTGGATGACAGAGCAAGATACTGTCTCAATAAAATTGAAAAAAAGAAATCTATTAGGAAAGTATCAAAAACTAGAAGTAAATTTCCAGAGGCTTTTTACATATCATTAACCTGTGTATTTCAATGTTAGAATAATGGTTATTGAAAATAACAGTTTTAGTGTTCAAGGAATGTATATTACAATTGTTTTGTTTCTAAAACTAATTCTATCTGTTCTACCATGTGAGTTGTTAAACTACTGTTATGAAAAAATTCTTATAGAAAAAAGCTTCAAGAAAAAGTAGACATCTCTTTGATATAGAAATATATCTCATTTCATCAAATAATATGAATAAAACATGTTTAATCTCTCATTTTTCCCTACTTTTTTTTTTCAGTATGACACACTTTAGTACATTTAGAAATACCAACTACATATGTGGTTTTCTTTGAGAGATAATTGATCAATAATTAAGACACTCAGGGATATAAACTCTCTAAAACACACAAAATTTATGTCTACCCATTTGAACGCTAAATATGCATGACCATATTGCATGTATGTGTTTTAGAAAAAAAGTGCTTAAATTGTATTCAATACACTTTAAATAAAAACCTGCTTTAATTACAATGAGAAGGTCCTTCTCGATCCATTAATATCTTTAAAATTTACTTCTGAAGCAGTGAAGAAAACTTAGAAATTCATATATAAGAAATGATACCATTAATTCATCTGCTTGTTTTAGGTAAAAATTTGATAAATGTACATCCTCACTAAGTGCAAAGAAAGCAGAGTGTCATGAGACAGGAAATGAATATGTAACCAAAATATTTTCCCTTATAAAGACAATAGCTGGCTTTAAACTTTCTAACACAAGATAAAAAAGCAAAACACGAAGAGATGAAACATTAAGGGCTATCTCATCATCAAGGAACCATTTATCACTTGGCACTTAAGAATCCTATGTATGGTTGAAAACTGGTTTCAAATCGTGATCTGATTATCCCTGAAGTTCAAAATCCATGCAGAGGAACCAGGTAGGGAAATACTACCTTAGTTATTTTTTTGTTACTTTTATTTTTATAAAGGTACATTGGAGTTTTTTAGAGTCAGGACAGGTCACATGGTATCGCCTAAAGATTAGTGAGCCACATTTGTAATGGCTATTGAAATGTATGGCTGTACATACTTGTATTTTGAGTACTTCACTTTTAATTTCTAATATAGCATGAAGTAGGACATACACTTTAACCAAGGCTTGTTAACACCTGTAATTATATTTACGTTGCTTTTTAGTCACCATGAAGAGAGTCTACTTAAGTGGTGCAAAGTAAAAATGCACCTTATGAATTTTTTTTTTTTTTTTTTTTTTTAGATGGAGTCTTGCCCTGTGGCCCAGGCTGGAGTGCAGTACTGCAGTCTGGGCTCACTGCAAGCCATGCCTCCTGGGTTCACGCCATTCTTCTGCCTCAGCCTCCCGAATAGTTGGGACTACAGGTGCCCACCACCACGCCCGGCTAATTTTTTGTATTTTTACTAGAGATGGGGTTTCACCATGTTAGCCAGGATGGTCTCGATCTCCTGACCTCATGATCCGCCCACCTCAGCCTCCCAATGTGCTGGGATTACGGGGTCAGCCAACGCGCACAGCCTGAAATCTTAAAATAAATGAAAAATGAGCTAATCGCTGAACAAAAAAATAAAAAGTTGCTATAGAATGACAAGAACATTGTACAACCATTTATATATGATTTTTGCAAAAAGTGTTAATACCAATATGTATATGCTCAGCGATGAGGAGAGAAGTGATCTTGAATCAGAGGAGCAAATCATGACACTGAGAAAATAAATGCAAAGGCTGAACGTTGAATGCTACACAAGGTGTCTTTAATGCAATACATTATAATAATTTATATCGCCGGGCGCGGTGGCTCAAGCCTGTAATCCCAGCACTTTGGGAGGGCAAGGTGGGAGGATCACGAGGTCAGGAGATCGAGACCATCCTGGCTAACCTGGTGAAACCCCGTCTCTACTAAAAAATACAAAAAACTAGCTGGGCGAGGTGGCAGGCGCCTGTAGTCCCAGCTACTCCGGAGGCTGAGGCAGGAGAATGGTGTAAACCCGGGAGGCGGAGCTTGCAGTGAGCCTAGATCCAGCCACTGCACTCCAGCCTGGGCGACAGAGCAGGACTCCGTCTCAAAAGTAATAATAATAATAATAATAATAATAATAATAGTAATAGTAATAGTTTATATCATTACATTACAAACATTCATCATGTTCTTTAATATGCCCTGTCATTGAGAAAGTACAGTTTGAATGAGAGTTCAGCTGAATGTAGAATTAACATCTCATCAGTGAAAATGTTATGAATTAATCAGCTTAGATATATACTTAGGGCATAATACTAAATATAAATATTCATTGATTTTCATACCCATATGGTATAATAGTATGCCAACATTTTTGTAATTTCTAGCTTAGCCATCTCAGTATTTCTTGATCCACTCATGGAGGAAAATGCACAAACCTCATCAAGAATAGCAAATTTAATAAGCTTTCAATATTGATATATTTGTTTTTAATTTATTTGCAACAGACTTGTTAAATATTTATAACATTTTCTATGTAAAAATCAGCATAATACCTATGAATAACAATAACTTAAGTGTTCAAGTCATAAATTCAGAATTTTATGGTTTCTTAAATTAGTCTGGTTTGGTGTATCATGTTATTCTCTAATGAATTTTTATGAAATGGTAATTTTACCAACACAATTTGCTTCCTTAAAAATAAAGCCAAGCCAAGGTTCTTACATTCAAGCATCTCTTATTCAAATTGCAAATATCAACAAAATATATACATATATATATTTGATGCCTCATATTAATAAAGAAAATTAATGAGACACTGAGGTTTAGTCCAATTCTACTAACCCTCATGATTCCAGTCGTCTCTGGCGCACCAACACTCTAACATTCTGCAGTAAAAATATTCTAAATGCTTCTGAAGTGAGTTCACTCAATTTTCCTTCATAGAAAATCCAAAATAATCTAGCTGACTTCTCTCTTGTCCCCTGCTTCCTGTCTCACAATCTCACCTCTTTAGTAAAAATAATCTCTAGACCTGTGCTCTTGATTCTTCCCATTCAACACCTGTTAAACTTCTTTTCCCCACTCTTTCCTTTCTCTTTGTTTAGTGGTAATATCTTCCTTCTATAATTTCTATTGTGTTGCCCCTTCCTTCTTCACCTCTGGCTCAAAACACACTCAAAAATAAGATCAACATAGTCCTTTCCCCTGACCCTTTTCCATTGCAACCTTCTACTCAATTGCTCCTCTTCCACATTTTTCCCAAGAATGGCCTCTCCTCTTGCTACTCAGAGCAAGGTCCAAGGACCACCAGCATCAGCATCGCCTGAGAACTTACTAAAAATGCAGAATCCCAAGTTGGCTGAATCACAGTGTGAATTGTTAACAAGGTTTCCAGCTGATTTTCTATGAAAACTTCTGGTATATACGGATTGTATATGACAAATTTTATGCATATGTGGCTGTGCGCGTAGGCTTACTCTCACCTACTGCAAATAGAACACAGTTCTCCATGGTCAAGTGCTTCCATCCCTAATGGCTTCCCACCAGTGAGAAATACAGGAAGAATCAGAATACCTTTGCTGTAATTCTCTGGTAAATTTTGGTACTAGAAGGTCACTTTTTATTCTTCCCAAATTTCTAACCATACCCAATCTCTTTGTAAAGAATTATTTCATTTTATCATCCTCCATTATATAAACAGGCTTCCTGTTCCTTCATGTACTCTCTGTACACTCTGTCTCTCTCAGTCTTCATTTCCTCTTTTACTACTTTCTTCTTTCTTATTTTCTTATTTTCCTCAGGTCTTGGAATATCTTGAATTCAAACTAGTAATTCAGCTCCGTTTCAGCACTCTCAATATAGTCTGTTGCCAACACTTGATAAGAAGTATAACTTATCACCATTTCACTTCTCTTTTTCTCCGCACTTTGCATTTAGAAGATAATTCTCTTTGGCTATTAGAGGATATTCTTCCTCATCAGTTTAGAGAAATATTTGGTCAAATGGCTTTTAAGTAAAAAATGGTTCTTACCTTCTAATTTTTCACTTATCGTATGGAATTCTTTTTGAGGTGTAGCCTTGGGTAAACACACATCCTTCTGTGAAACAGTCTCACGGTCACTCTGTTAAAAGTAATACCAATAAATAATTTAAATGGAAAAATCCTAATAATGAAGAGTATCAAAATTTTCTAATTCAAATCTTTTTTAAAAACACAGTTTCCTGCTTCACAAGCAATTCAAGTTTAGAGCAGATATGTATAAAGAACCAAAACATTTTGATAGAAAACCTCACGTAATACGGTCTACATCAAGCTTATCTTTACGTTCATGTGGCCATTAACTTGGTTACTGAGCAGAAAAAACACATCACATTCACGAAAAAATTCACTCATGCATATTTCAAAAATTATCTCTTAAAAATATCTAACTTATCAGCAATATGTTTTCGACAAAATTTATGCTGACAGAAAGTGCTTGAATAGAATGTAAATGCAGTAAGAAAAATAATTATGTCATGTCTAAATCAAAGCAAACAATATTAAAGTCTTTTTGTCTCATGACACATCAGATAAAATCTACCTGTCTATTCACTTCCACCCTTTGCTGTTACCACCAGGCAGCAGCTGCTTGTTTGTAAGAGGTCAGATTCTTTCTATGTCTTTCCATAGTTGTGACCTTAAAATACATCATTATTATTTGACACTCAACCTAAGGCAGCTTGACTGCCACAGAGGACCTCAAGGAGTTCTATTTGTGAAAATAATTTATATTTTTAAAAGAATACTCAACCAATACTCTTGTTATTATAGTCCCACAAGGTTTCCTATTCCTCAGACTTTTCTTTCTCCTGAAATGTTCCCTCAGCTCTATACTGAACAATAAAGATACGTCAATACGTTCAAGTCTCAGCCATTAACTTTTCTGGCCCCAACTTTTACAATACTGCTGTTTAAACTGTCTCTCTATGAAGCCAGTTAGAACTTCTGTACATCTAAATATACCACAGAATCATATATTTGCCCATAACTGGACTCAGTGTCATTCTTTTGTTTTTAGACAAACGTACTTCAGATCCCATGTGAACTTCTAGTGACTTCTAAGCCTTATTTTTTACACTATACCACACTGGCTTCTTAAATTAATCCTACAAATAAGCAGAATTTCACTATGAAGCAGTAATCTACCTAGCACATAGATTCTCTATTCAGTGTACTCTGAAAAATATCAAAAACAATTTGGGGTGAACATACGCAGAGGTGAAAAAATAAAGCCTAAGCCTCTGATTTTGTGTTTTCATATCATGCAGTACTAATATATAAAACAAAAACTTTAATAATACATAGTACCTCTAAATCCCAATAATTTTCTTCTTTGTCCTTTTGTTTGGATTCTGATGGGATCATCTGATCTATAAAAGGTTAATCACACATACATTCATGAGAACACTTCTCTACTATAAATTTTAAAAACATATACAAATCTACTTTCATTTGTGAGTCTGTGATATTTCCTCTGTAGCCCATATATTCTTTTTATCTATTACAATCTTTTTTTTTTTGAGACAGAGTCCATTGCTCATTGAAATCTACCCAGACTAAGGAGTAGCAGTGGTGTGATCTCAGCTCAATGCAATTCAAGCAATTCTCCTACCTCAGCCTCCCAAGTAGCTGGGATTATAGGCAAGGGGCCACATCACCCCGCTAATTTTTCATATTTAGTAGAGACAGGTTTCACCATGTTAGTCGGGCTGGTCTCAAACTCCTGAGCTCAAGCAATCCATCTACTCATTTCTTTGTAAATTTTTATTTTGTAGTATTACTTAACTCGATTGACTCAGCAATCTCTATTACACAGTTCTTCAAAAAAGATGATTTATCAACGAATAAGATTTTTTAGGGATATTAACTTTTTGATGTTAGTAAACTATATGTCCAACCCTTTTACATTTCAATATGCCATGACAGCATATTGGGTGTGTTTTGGCTGTGTATATGTTTTAGGAAGATAAGCTTAAAAAACTTTTATTGCATATAAATTAAGAACTGCTTTAATTACAATGACACAGTTCTTCCCTAATGCAGCAATATCTTCAGAGTCACCTTGTGACACCTTGGAGAAACATCAGAAATGTATAGGAAACAATAATTGCCTTAAGTAATCTAACGTTCCCACATGTTATAGTATAAAAATCAAGGCCCACACAAGACTTGAGGAGCTCTCAGGCCCATGAGACAGAAAATGAATTTATACCAAAAATTACGTCCAGTTTTCTTTATCAACAAAAAGTACAAATTACAACTATTTGAATCAGGTTAAAGAAAAAAGCAAACACGAACAACTAAAACTTAAAAGACCGTTTCATCATGGAGGGTACGTTTATCATTTGACATCCATGAAGTGTATATCTGGTTTTAAAAAGCAAATTTAACTTCTGATCTCAGCATCCTTAAAGTTCACATTTCATGCAGAGGGTCGAAGAAACTCAAATCATACTTTGGCAAGCCACCATTTTCACTCATTTTTAGAAGTGTACCCTGCATTGTTTCAGAGATCTAACGTGTTGCAACACCATAGCTCTAATAATCTGTGGGTCGCAGTTCGAATTGTTAGTGGAATGTATGATTGCACAAGGAAATACTTCAAATATTTTAGTTTTAATTTCTAATAACTAAAAAATCAGCAGATAAAACTAACTTAAAGACTCGAAATCTACATGTTTTCATTTTTATTATTTATCAGCACAAAAATTGTGCAATTAACTCTAGTACAGTCGTACAATGGAATTTTATAAAGAACCTAATATTAAAAAACACATTTAATTGTGTCCATTATGGATGTCTCTAAAAATTATAATGCTGATCAAAAAAGAATGTTTCTGAACATTACAGTGAACAACCACATACACATTAGACGTTGAAAAACATTTTACATATTAAATATGACCACATACACATGTTGCAAAATGTTTAGACATGCATAAGAATAGTTTTAAAAAACAGTTTAGAATATTGGTTACTTCTAGGCAATAAACGGTAGTACTGTACAAAGACTCTAAAGCCAAATGTTTCAGAATCGCAGTTTCATGACAAAGGGTGTTTATCAAATATTCACAAAGAAATGACTAATTACTTTCATCATCTATACAAGGGATAGGTACCACACACATAAACAGACACACACAAGCACAGGCGCAGACACAAACACACAAACACACAGAGTTCGCTAATCCGAGTTACTGATTTTCTTAGGCTTCTCAAAGTGACAACACCGGAAATGAGGTAATTAATGTTAAAACACAAGTGTTATATCAGTAAAAGATGCGATCCCCAAAGTAAACCGTGGAATTTGAATCAAGCTTTGAAGAACTAAACAAAAATGAGAGTTTCAAAATTCACCTTCTTGAATCTTTAAGAACTACAGAAGTTCAAAATATAAAACATTATATTTTGGGATACAGAAGTAGAAACACCGGAGATTAAGGCTACATGTTTTTAAAAAATATTGAAAGTTACTGTTCTTGTAAGATCAGGTTTTCAAACATAAATACCAATATTGGCATTATCTAGATGAAATCTTTTCATCAAAGTTGGAAAAAATAAAGCATTGGGGATAGAAAGACTATCAAAATGTCCAATATTGAAATATTCATCTTTGTATAGTTAAATTGAAAAATTTACCTGCTCTCAATGGTTGTTCCTTTTTGCATTCTAAGGCTTCATTTGGAACAGAGTTTTGCATTTCACTGGCAGGCTAAATGGGTTTGGAAGCATAATGATTAATCAAGAATGGATACTTCACAAAATACATAGTTAAGAAGTCATTCAAAATGAAATTATAAAACTAAATACCTTGAAGGCAGATGGCTTCTCAGGAGTCTCTAAAAAGCAAAGGAGATTTATCATCAATCATAAGTAAATATGACAACGCCAACCACAAATGAACACAGTGAGAGTATCTAACTGAGTCCTCTTGGTCGACTTTGAGAATGAATACTTTAGATTTGGGAAGTTTTCTTTTGGTTTGTCTAGGACACACACGACCAGAATACACTGAAGAAAATATAAATATAGGTTTCACAGATGGTGCAGTTGAGACTTCAAAAGTGAGATTGTGTTTCACATGTAAAAAGGATTGATATGAGAAAAAAAATGTCAAAGCTGAACATGGAATGCTATACCATGTACTCAATGAAACACACTAGAATCATTTATATTATTCTATTCATCATGTTCTTTAATATGGCCTATCTTTGGAAAGGTATATAGTTATGATGAGAGTTCAGCTGAATGTAGAATTGACATCTCGTCAGTGAAGTGTTATGAATTGATCAGCTTGGATATATATTTAGGTGATAATACTAAATATAAATATTCATTGTTTTCCATAACCATATGGTGTAATCATGTGCCTACATTTCTGTATCCTCTAGTTTATCCATCTGAATGCTTCCTGATCCACTCATGCAAGAAGATGTATAAAACTCATCATGGAAATGATCTATAAGCTTTCAATATTCACATATTTATATAAAAATTAATTGCAATAGATGTATTAAACATAAATAACTCTTTTATATTGTTAAGTCACCACAATATTTATTTTAAAAAGCAATCATATTATTCAAGTATAAAATCAGTATTTTTTAGTTCCTACAATTCGTCTGATTTGGTGTATCATCTGTCTATAATACTTTTTTGTGGAATGGCAATTTTACCAAAACAACACACTTTCTTAAAAATAAAGCTAACGTTCTGTTTCAAATATATCTCATTTGAATAGCTAACATCAACAAAATATATATTTGTCATGCCTGATTGTAACAGAGAAACCTAATGAGTCCCTGTGGTTCCCCCAACTGTAGTAGGCCTCCTGCTTCCGGTAGTCTCTGGAGTGCCCACAGTCTACTTTCTGAAGTGCAAATAATCTAAATGCATCTGAAGTGAGTTCACTCAACTGTTCTCCTCAGAGTCTCCAAAATTTCCTGCCTACCTTCTTTCTTGTTTGTTCTGCTACCTGCCTAGAATGCCTCTACTAAAAAAAAAAAATTTAAAAAACAGAAAAACCTCTAACTCTGTAGAATTCTTTCCATCCAACACTGTTTCAAATTTGTTTTTTCAACACTTCCTTTCTCTTTGTTTAGTGACAGTATCTTAAATCTATAATTTCTGTTTCTTTATCTTTCTCTTCTTCTTCTCTGGCTAAAAGCATCCCCAGAAATAAAAGTAATATAGTGCATTCTCTTCACCCTGTTAGGTCTTGACCTTCTATCCAACTGCTCTTCTTCCACTTTTTTCCCATGAAAGGCCTCTCCTCTTGCTACTCAGAGCAAGCTCCAAGGACCACCAGCATCAGCATCACCTGAGAACTTATTAAAAATGCATGCCACCATGCCCGGCTAATTTTTTGTATTTTTAGTGGAGACAGGGTTTCACCGTGTTAGTCAGGATGGTCTTGATCTCCTAACCTTGTGATCTGCACGTCATGGCCTCCCAAAGTGCTGGGATTACAGGTGTGAGCCACCGCACCCAGTCACCATTTTTTAAATAAATATGCGTAACTATGTTTTGTGTATGTTTTCTAGAATAATGTGGTTGACATTTATATTAGGTATACTGTAAATATAAAACTGCTACAGTTACAACCAGATGGTTTATTCTCAATGCATCAATATCTTCTCAACTACTATGGGAAGCCCTGGAGAATTTTCACAAATTTATATGAGAAATGAGACCATAAATTGAACTACTTCTTCCTATGTAAACATCTGAAAAGTCTAGATCTTCTTAGGGCAAAACAGAGCACAGCGCCATGAGACAGAAAATGAATCTGTAACCAAATATTTTCATTATAAACAAAATTGTTTGATTTGTATTTTTTTTTTAAAAGGAAAAACAGAAAAAGAATCAGAGGTGCAACTTCAGACATTATTTCATATACGAGAGCCCATTTGTTATTTGGCACTTAAAAACCTTATGCATTTATGAAAATTCTTGTTCTAACTTGCAATCTGAGCATCTCTGAAGTCCAACAAATACACAGGGGGCCTAAAAGTTCAAATAATACTTTTCTTATTTCTCCTATTTACTGTTATTTTATAAAAAATGTAAATTAAAATTATCAGACTCATGACATGTCACAATGTCATAATTTTAATGGTTAACGAGTAACAGTTGTAATGGGCATTGGAAAGTAGGACTTTTTCATTCATGTATTTTAAACATTTTCATTTTAATTTCTAACATTGGATGAAGCAGTAAACACTTCCACTTCAACAAAAGCTCTCTGATATCAGTTGTCATTTCTTTTTTTTTTTTTTTTTTTTTTTTTTTTTTGAGACGGAGTCTCGTGCTGTGTCACCCAGGCTGGAGTGCAGTGGCGCGATCTCGGCTCACTGCAAGCTCCGCCTCCCAGGTTCAGGCCATTCTCCTGCCTCAGCCTCCGAGTAGCTGGGACTACAGGCGCCCGCCACCACGCCCGGCTAGTTTTTTTTTGTATTTTTAGTAGAGACGGGGTTTCACCATGTTAGCCAGGATGGTCTCGATCTCCTGACCTCGTGATCCGCCCGCCTCGGCCTCCCAAAGTGCCGGGATTACAGGCGTGAGCCTCCGCGCCCGGCCTTCAGTTGTCATTTCACGTTGACTTTGAGTGGCCATGAAAGACAGTCTAATGAGTTAACATCACAAACTATGAGGCCATAAATCAAAGCAGAGTTAATTGTATTGAGTACATCTAAAATAATCGACAAGCAAACAAAAAAGGAAGTTCCAGGACAATATGTACAGTGTACAACTATTTATTGAAAATTGAAGACATCAGCAGGGCACCGTGGCTCAGGGCTGTAATCCCAGCACTCTGGGAGGCCGAGGCGAGCAGATCACAAGGTCAGGATATCCAGACCAGATCACCCTGGCTAACACGGTGAAATCCCGTCTCTACCAAAAATACAAAAAAAAATTAGCTGGGCGTGGTGGCAGGCGCCTGTAGTCCCAGCTACTGGGGAGGCTGAGGCAGGAGAATGGTGTGAACCCAGGAGGCGGAGCTTGCAGTGAGCCCAGGTCATGCCACAGCACTCCAGCCTGGGAGAGCCATCTCAAAAAAAAAAAAAGAAAGAAAAAAATATTTAAGACATGAAAACAAATTCTACACATAGTCTATAACCACACACATATGCTGTGAATTTTTGATTTTTTGTTGTTGTTGTTGTTTGCTTTTTGAGATGGGGTCTCACTCTGTTGCTCAGGCTAAAGTGGCACAACCTCAGCTCACTGCAACTTCTGCCTCCTAGTTTCAAGCGATTCTCCTGCCTCAGCCTGCAGAGTAGCTGAGATTACAGGCACCCACCACCACAACTGGCTATTTTTTGTTATTGTTAGTAGAGATGGGGATTCACTATGTTGACCAGGCTGGTTTGGGACTCCTGACATTAAGTTATCTGCCCGCCTTAGTCTCCCAAAAGGCTAGGATTACAGGCATGTGCCACCGTGCACAGGCTGTTGTAAAATGTTTTAAACGTGCATGGGAATGACAACAAAAACTAATTCAGGCTGTTTTGTACCTCTAGGCAATTAATTACAGTAGCATACAAAGACACCAAGGCCAAATGCTTTGGAGTCACTCTTCTAAAACACTGTGTCTAGCAAAGAGTCATCAAGGAATGATTGCTTGACTTACTTTTTAAAATGATAAGTCACACTCACACACACACACAGTCAGCTAATCAGTTAATCCAAAAAAAAAAAAAACAAAACTGATTTTCTTTAGATTCTCAGAGTGACAACACTCACAGCTGTCATGTCAGCAAGTGAAATTTTCCTCTAGGTAATTACCAGAATTCCAATCAGCATTTGAACCACTGCAAATATTTGACAGTCTCAAATTTCACCTGCCTTAAAACCAAGCACATACAGAAATTGCAAGTTGGAAACTTTATACTATCAGGGCATTAAAGTAGAACCACATGAAGTAAAGCAGAATTTTTTATAAATCTCTAAGTCTTATGCTTGTAAATGGCATTATCTCAAACATAAATATTAACGTCGGCATTATTTGTATCAAATTTTCCCATCAAATTTTGAAAAGAAAAAAACATTGGGAATATAAGGCTCTCAGCATTTCAAATATTTTAATATTCTTCTTTCCAGAGTAAAATTAAAATTACAAAATTTACCTGCTTTGAATGTTTGTATATGCTTCATTTCTAAGGCTTTATTTGGAATAGAAACTTTCATTCCACAAGTAGGCTAAATGGGTTTGGAAACAAAATAATTAATATATAATGTATACTTCATAAAATATGTAGTTAATACTCAAGGTAAAAATATAAAAGGTATTACCTTCAGAAGACCATCTTTATGAGGAGACTCTAAAAGAAAAGGGACGTGTATAATTGATTATGTGCAAGCCTGTCAAAGCCTACCAAACATTCATACAGTGTGAATATGAAGATGAATCCTCATGCTTGGATTGAAAAGAGATTACACTAGGTTTCAGGGTCTTTTGGGTGATTGTATTTGTTAACATGCCTACTTGACAGAAATATACCTAAGAAAATTTCAAAAATAGATTTTTATCAAACATGCTGTAGAGAGATTTCAACAGTGAAAATATATTTAAAGTGACAATAACTAAAGCACAAAAATCCTAATAGAAGTAAGAGTAAGCTGCTGTATAAGGAAAGAAGTTGTATTCAATAAGATGACCAAGTCATGCCCCCACCAACCCCCAACAAAAATAAATACCCAAGATAATGGTAGAATGCAATATTTTATTGTTAAGGAAACACATCGGAATCACTTATGTCAATATACTACATGTAGCTATTATGTTCTTCAATTTGTCCTGTAATTTACGAATTGCAAAGCTGTGATGAGAGTTCAAAGGTACAATTTACTTATCATTACAGAGAATGTTCTAAATTTATCAGCATATCTACGTGTAGAATAAAAGCCAATAAACATATTCATTTTTGTACCTCTGTGAAATACAAGTATTTTTACATTGATGGGGTTTTCTAGCTTAGTTCTCTTAAAATTTCCTGATCCACTTATACAAAAAGGTTCAAGCACACCCATCAACAAACCAATATAGGCCAGGTGCAGTGGCTCATGCCTGTAACTCCAGCACTTTGGAAGGCTGAGGAGGGCAGATCTCTTGAGGCCAAGAGTTCCAAACCAGCCTGGATAAAATAGCGAAACGCAGTCTCCACTAAAAATACAAAAATCAGCCAGGTATGGTGGCACATGCCTGTAATCCCAGCTACTTGGGAGCCTGAGGTATGAGAATCACTTGAACCCAGGAGGCGGAGGTTGCACTGAGCCAAGATCATGCCACTGCACCCCAGCCTGGATGACAGAGCGAGACTCTGTCTCAAAAAAAGAAAAAAGAAATCTATTAGGAAAGTATCAAAAACTAGAAGTAAATTTCTAGAGACTTTTTATATAACATTAACCTGTATATTTCAATGTTAGAATAATGGTTATTGAAAATAACAGTTTTAGTGTTCAAGGCGTGAATTCTACAATTTCTTTTTCTAAAATTAATTATATTTGTTCTACCATGCGAGTTGTTAAACTACTGTTATGAAAAAGCTCTTATAAGGAAACTTAGCTTCAAGAAAAAACAGACATTTCTTTGACATAGAAATATATCTCATCTCATCAAATAATATGAATAAAACATGTTTAATCTCTCATTTTTCTCT
>NW_022161528.1:0-14303 GCF_008728515.1 Papio anubis
GTGTGGTATTATTTCTGAGGACTCTGTTCTGTTCCATTGGTCTATATCTCTGTTTTGATACCAGTATCATGCTGTTTTGGTTACTGTAGCCTTGTAATATAGTTTGAAGTCAGGTAGCGTGATGCCTCCAGCTTTGTTCTTTTGGCTTAAGATTGTCTTGGCAATGCGGGCTCTTTTTTGATTTCATATTAACTTTAAGCTGCTATTAAAGCAGCTTTTTCCAATTCTGTGAAGAAAGTCATTGGTAGGTTAATGGGGATGGCATTGAATCTATAAATTACCTTGGGCAGTACGGCCATTTTCATGATACTGATTCTTCCTACCCATGAGCATGGAATGTTCTTCCATTTGTTTGTGTCCTCTTTTATTTCACTGAGCAGTGGTTTGTAGTTCTCCTTGAAGAGGTCCTTTACATCCCTTGTAAGTTGGATTCCTAGGTATTTTATTCTCTTTGAAGCTATTGTGAATGGGAGTTCATTCATGATTTGGCTCTTTGTTTGTCTGTTATTGGTGTATAAGAATGCTTGTGATTTTTGCACATTGATTTTGTATCCTGAGATTTTGCTGAAGTTGCTTATCAGCTTAAGGAGATTTTGGGCTGAGACAATGGGGTTTTCTAAATATACAATCATGTCATCTGCAAACAGGGACAATTTGACTTCTTCTTTTCCTAACTGAATACCTTTTATTTCTTTCTCTTGCCTCATTGCCCTAGCCAAAACTTCCAACACTATGTTGAATAGGAGAGGTGAGAGAAGGCATCCCTGTCTTGTGCCAGTTTTCAAAGAGAATGCTTCCAGTTTTTGCCCATTCAGTATGATATTGGCTGTGGGTTTGTCATAAATAGCTCTTATTATTTTGAGATACCTTCCATCAATACCAAATTTATTGAGAGTTTTTAACATGAAGGGCTGTTGAATTTTGTCAAGGCCTTTTCTGTATCTATTGAGATAATCACGTGGTTTTTGTCTTTGGTTCTGTTTATATGCTGGATTACATTTATTGTGTTTTAACTTTAATAATAGAATTTAAAATGATTTACACAGCATATTTACAGTATTAGATTATTCCAGATTTGACTATTTACTTTTACTAGTGGCTTTTTAAACTATTAACTTGTTAAAAATGTTTTATGTTATTTATTTCTTTATTTTACATGTGATGTTGCTATATTACCCAGGCTGGTCTTACACTTCTGAGTTCAAATGATCCTCCCACTTTGACCTCCCAAAATGATGGGATTAAAGGCATGAGCCACGGCACCTCGCTTTAACATATTTTTGTTACAACTTGAAGAACTCCTTTTAGTATTTATTTTATTTTATTTTACTATAAGTTCCGGGATACAAGTGCAGAACGCATAAGTTTGTTACACAAGTATATGTGTGCCATGGTGGTTTGCTGCTCCTACTAACCCGTCATCTAGGTTTTAAGCCCTGCATGCATTAGCTATTTGTCCTAATGCTCTCCCTCCTCCCCTTGCACCTCAAACCCTGACTGGCTGTGATGTGTGTTGTTCCCCTCCCTCTGTCCATGTGTTCTCATTGTTCAACTCCCACTTAAGAGTGAGAACATGCAATGTTTGGTTTTCCATTCCTGTGTTACCTTTAGCATTTCTTATAACACAGGTCATATTATTATGAACTTCCTTAGTTTCTGTTTGTCTGGGTATGTCTTTATTTCTGCTTCATTTCTGAGAGAGATTTTCTACGTATAGTACGTATAGTATTATTTGGCAGGTTTTTTGTTTGTTTGTTTGTTTTTTTCTCTGCTCTTTGGCTATATCATCCCACACCATTCAGGCTTGCAATTTTTTTTTTTTTTTTAGGTTTCTGTTTGTTTGTTTGTTTGTTTTTGCCAAGTCTCCTGATATCCTTAAAGGGGTTCCCTTTTATGTGACAAGTTTCTTTTCACTTCTGCTTTCAACAGTCTCTTTTTGTGTTTGACTTATGATAAGTTGATTATAATGTGCTTCAGAGTGTTACTGTTGGGGTTGATACTGTTTGGACATGTTGATTTTCATGAAACTGGATTGAGTCTGTATCTCTCCCATGATTTTGGAAGTTTTCAGCCAGTATTTCTTTAAGCTTTATGTCTCTTTATTTGCTTCTTTTTCCTTCTGAGACACCCACAGTTTATTATTGTTTTTCTAATTTTAATTCATTTTCTATATGTGTGTTTTCTTGCATTTCTTCAAGATCTTTAAGATGATTATTTTGAATTCTTTTTCAGGCAATTCCTAGATCTCCATTTCTTTGTGACTTACTAGTGAAGCTTTACTAGTTTCTTTTGGTGGTGTCATGTTTGCCTAATTCTTCATTATCTGTGTAGATTTCATTGATGTCCGTGCATTGATGTCTGAATAAACATCTTTTCTGGCATTTAAAGACTGCTTTTGGCAGATAAAAGCTTTCTCCTGTTGAGCGTCTATGCTGGTGAGATTGCCTCCAGGATCCTAGTAAAGTAGGTTTTGAGCTAGATCATGTGGCTACCTCTTCATCTACAATGGGATTTCTGCTTAATAGACCTGTTACCAGGGCCTCCAGTGGGTATGAATTCTGTCTGGTACCCAGGTGGACTGAATTACCTCTGGTACATTGGGCAGTAGGGTTAGTGCTGGAATGAGGATCCATTTTAGAGTCCACAGATGGTAGGCCTGTTACTAGGTTTGTCAATGGGTATGGTTTCCTCCAGGTCTTTGGGAGAGCTCCCATTAAGTGACTGGGTAGGTCCCTTTGCAGGCAGTACTTGTCCTGGCCTGCAGTTGAGAGGAGATGAATATAAGTCACAGGGTTGCAGTAATGACAAAGATCTGCAGGCCTGCCTCTGAAGTCAAGGTTTGGTGTATCCTCCTGTTGGTCCCTGGTCAGGCAAAACTGCCCTCAGACCATAGCTGAGAGGGAATGAATCCAAGTTACAGGGCTGTGTCAGGATCTTCTGTGAGACTGAGAGCAGCAGGCCTGCCTCTGAGGATTATAAACAGGCTTGTCTTTCTCTATGTTCTTGATTGGGCAAGCCTACACTCAGACCACAGTTATTAATGCCTGGAGCTGAGTTTCAGAGTCATTTCAAGTTCCACACTTAGCACCGAGGTCAACAAGCTTATTATCTGCAGCGCTTGTATATGTGACTCCTCCTGGGCTCCTTGACAGATGGCAAAATAAGGCTGTATCCAAGGCCACAATAAAACAAGGCCATTGCTAGGTCTAGAGCTGGGACCAGTGTTTGCAGGTCTCCCCCTCAAAATGGCTTTCCTACATCATGATCTTCACTAGGATTTCACAATCTCCTATCTAAAACCTAAGGCTCCCACAAATGTATTCTCCCATTGATGGCTGTGAAGTTATTGTTGCTGCTGAGGAACATAAGCAGTGGACTTTCTATTTCACCATCTTTCTCTCGTTTTTGTCTCTCGCTATTTTTAAAATTTTCTTTTTTTCTTTTTTTTTGAGAAGGAGTCTCGCTCCGTCGCCCAGGCTGGAGTGCAGTGGCGCAATCTCGGCTCACTGCAACCTCCACCTCCTGAGTTCACGCCACTCTCCTGCCCCAGCCTCCAGAGAAGCTGGGACTATAGACGCTAGCCACTACACTCGGCTAATTTTTTGTATTCTTTAGTAGAGACGGGTTTCACTGTGTTAGCCAGGATGGTCTCGATCTTCTGACCTCGTAATCCACCTGCCTTGGCCTCCCAAAGTGCTGGGATTACAGGCGTGAGCCACCACACCCGGCCAATAATTGAATTATTGTATGTTCTAGCATAATTTTGGTTTCTTTCTGCTTGAAACATGTTGAGATTTTTGGGTTTGGGGGTTTATATGGGATCTCAATTACATGAATATTTGATTGTTTGGCACTTTACCATAGGTCATCAAGCCTCTGCTTTTGTTTTGTTGTTGTTATTGTTGTTATTTGGGGTTTTTGAAGTTTTGCTATTATTACAGGTTGTTTCCATTGCTATGTGTTTAAGTTAATCGATCTTTTCTTTGGCAGTGTCTGCAGCTAATCCTACTTAGTGTATTTTTAAAATTCAGATAATATTTTTTATTTCTATAAATTATACTTGATGGCTGTTGGGAATATAAACTCTTCTTTGTGTGAGCTCTAGGACTTGTTTAGTCTATTGCTTCCAGTAGTCGTTCATATTCTACAAGAAGTTTACTCTAACAAATGTACGAATTAGCACTCTTCCAAAGATTTGAGGAGATCCCTTTGCAGCTATTAGACCTCCCTCTGTGTGTGCTAATCCCTTCTCTCTAGTTATCTGTCTTGAAATGGTCCCTTTGTCTTCTCTATACTCTAATCTTTATTTAATCTAGTCTCCTTAATACTCTATCTAATCTAGTCTTCTCCATAATCTTTATCTAATCTAATCCTTAATTCAGTAAGACTACTTGATATATTTTGGTGTCCTCTGCTGCCTATCTCACTCTCTCTCTTTTTCTCTCTCTTTCTATATATATACATGCATAAATATACACACACGTATATACACATATAGAGCTTTTATTATTCTATCAATTATGCCTCAGTATTATCCAATATTATCTTGGTGTTTTTATATTTTTAAATATAAGAAGTATACACATATTTTTATATTTAAAATATTTCAACATATTTTGTCTCACTCCATCAAGGTCACACAGTGTCCAGTACCAAAGTCCTATGGAATTACTTATATTCAACTGGATAATACTGAGACATAAGTGTTGGAATAATTCCAGCTGAAGGTAATCAAGGGCTGTTTTTTCTGTTTCACCCTCTTAACTCCCATTTCCATCTTCAATTTTTCTTTAGAACTAAAATTAGGATTGTCTAGGGTCTGTTACTGGGGTCCACACCTCTTTGCTTTGTACTCTGCAAATATTTTCTAAGTCATAACATGTGGAAATCACTTATTTCTCTTTTCTCAAGAATAACAGTCTTATTCTGTCTCTTGTCTAATGTCTACAAACTGTTATGTCACATATTTTTCTAACTTTTAGTTTTTTAAGGTAGAAAATTAAGTACAATTTACATTAATCCATCTTGATAGGATTCTGTATCTTACTGATATTCATTAACTACCCAATGCCTTTTACATAACACATTTTTGAATATTTTAATTGTAAAATAATTAGAAAAGGAGGCCACAGAAAAAGAAAAAAAGCATTACTTAAAATGTGTATAAATAGAATTTTCAACAGTTTTTACTTAATAAAAGAAACCAGCACAAAGTCACAGACTGTGTTAGAAGAATATGTAGGTCTCCTGATCCCTGTCTAGTGCAACGGTGTTTCCCTTCAAGATGCTTCTCAGGTGAGCTCATCCTGTTTTTTGTTGAAAAAACACTGTTGAACAAATACTGCAGCTTAGAAGGTGCCACTTCAGAGCACATCCAGAAATCCTAGATTGTTTTTCTTTTTAGCCCTATGGAATTCTCACCTATATACTGGCTTTATGCCCAAGAGAATGTACTTCATATATTGTGTTACTACTGGTTCAATAGGAATAATAATAGGGTATGCAACAAAAAAGAAAACAAGAAAAAAGAAAACTACTCTCTTACCTGAGTGAGATTTGGGGGAAGTAAGCAGTAGATTCAATATTTTGAAAGCAGAACAATTTGATTTTTCATTGTTATAACTTCCATTGTCAAACTCAATATATAGTTGATGAAAGAGTAAATAATTGATAGACTCTTAAAAGCAACTTTATTTAGTTATTAAATTGCTATTAGTCAGTCAATTTCTCTTCTTTATTTTCCAATATCTATACTAAGACTGCTTTTCTTACCTAAAAATGCTTGACAGGGAGGCCGAGGCGGGTGGATCACGAGGTCAGGAGATCGAGACCATCCTGGTTAGCAAGGTGAAACTCCGTCTCTACTAAAAATACAAAAAAAAATTAGCCAGGCGCGGTGGTGGGCGCCTGTAGTCCCGGCTACTTGGGAGGCTGAGGCAGGAGAATGGCGTGAACCCGGGAGGCAGAGCTTGCAGTGACCCGAGATTGTGCCACTGCACTCCAGCCTGGGCGACAGCAAGACTTCGTCTCAAAAAAAACTTGACAAATCAAGGGGGTAGTAAGAATGCCTTCCTCTAGGATTAATTGCTTGGCTTCGTTTGAGTTACTCCAGCTTTTTGTTAGCTCTATTACTGAAGGGTAAGTGTGGGAGGATAGAACCAGTCTGAAAGTATCCCACCTGAAAAAAATTTATACAAATTCACTCTCTGTGTTTATTAACGGAATGTTAGATTCTTAATCCCTGTTTTTCAAGACAGGGGAAAAAAAAGCAGAGAAATACCATTCTCTGTATCTTTTCCTACTCATTTACTTTTTAATCATAGTATATTGTTAAAATGAAGAGAAAAGTAAATCTTGACCAACAAAACATGTAATATAAGCATTAAGAATAGTTGTAAACGGCATAATTGCTTTAGAATATCACTGCCACCAAGGAAGGTTATAAGAGATAGGTGGTTGGAGACATGAGAGACTTGACAGAAAGTAATGCCATGGCACTTTTTTCCCTGGTAATAGAAGAAACTTTTCCAGGTACCTCAGGTAATTTCTTACTTTCACTTCATAAGATCATGTCCCATCTACCCACAGGTCTTGCTTCTACCAACCTGATTATTACGAAGTTGCCTCGGTAATCTGGCAATCCAGGTAATTCTTATGGCATTATGAATTAATCTGCTCTAATTCACCCACCAGATTTATATTATTTCCAAGAATATTATTATTGTTGTTGTTGTTGTTGTTGTTGTTGTTTTGAGATGGAGTCTCTCTCTGTCGCGCAGGCTGGAGTGCAGTGGCGCGATCTTGACTCACTACAAACTCCGCCTCCCAGGTTCAAGCGATTCTCCTGCCTTAGCCTCTGGAGTACTAGGGACTACAGGCACGTGCCTTCACGCCCGGCTAATTTTTTGTATTTTTAGTAGAGATGGGGTTTCACCGTGTTAGCCAGGATGGTCTCAATCTCCTGACCTTGTGATCCGCCCAACTTGACCTCCGGAAGTGCTGGAATTACAGGCCTGAGCCACCGCGCCCGGCCCAAGAATATGTTTTTTAAAAGAGTTACCTATTACATTTACATTTATTTACATTTTAGAACTTGTAGATGTTAAAGAAGAACATATTTTCAACGATTCCCATGATGTGATGGAAAGGAAATCAAGCAGGAGGGTGTCCAAAATGGAGCGTGTGGAGACTGAGTGATTTCATTTTATTGAGTATCTAAGACAAAGGTATGAAACATCTGACCATATTACCATGATTCACATTCACCCTTTGCCAGGCATCAGTATTCAACCATAGTTCTCTTTGCCATTGAGCATTGGAATCCACGCAACCACTATTAATTGTGTTTTTATACAATACAAATACTGTTTACTATTCAAGTCTGGAAGAGATACAAGGAAACAATAAGAGAGGCAACCAATAGATTGCATATTATAAATGGGATGTGAAAAGACCTTCGTATTCTGAAACTATATGCTAAAATCAAAAACAGTAATTTAAAAGAACAAATTCCAAATACAATATTGTTTTAAAGAATAAAGTTAAACTAAACTAAGCATAATAGGTTTCATAATCATAGGGTTGTAGATATATAACATTAAACTCTTTAGTGTAAGCAACCTAAGGGTAAGAGGAGAGCACACGTGTGGTAGAAGTGATAGAGAAGTAGTGAACTTTAAGCCATATTGGCGTAAAGTTGACTTCCAGAATAAGGAAAGTGATTATCTTAAGTCACCTGCAGTATTACCTCATTTTCTGGTAAGTCATTTTAAGAACACTATTAACAAAGTGGAAAGTATCTAAAGAATGTAGATAAAGATAAGAATTTTGAGGAGTCTGTGAACTCAGATATATCATACAGTTCAAAAGCATCTTCAGGTAGGTTAAGTGTTTGATGGAGGCATACATTATGCTTCTTCAAGTATTCGAATTGTTGCTGTGTAGGTTAAATATTATATATAAGCTATACATCTCTAGAGACAATAGGAGCAAAAGGAGGATGACACATAAAAGTGGAACATTGTAACACTTAGAAGTATTTAACAGTGATATAACTCCCTATTGAGCAGTTAACTGAGGCTAGAATGCTGCAGGTGAGAATCCTACAATGACTGAGAAGTGGACATGATAGCCCTGGGTTCTCTCCAACACTGGTAACTCATAATTATATTTAACAAAATGCCATTGTATTGGTTCCATTTTCTTTATAAACTTGTAATGTGCCTCACTAAGATTTTTCTAGACTACAGAGAACTTGTAATAGTTGAACCTTCTATACTAAATTACACCCCCTTATGTTTTACTTATCTGTCACCAAAGAAACTAAAACCATTCTTTAAGTATACCGAGAAATCAAAATATTTACTTGTTCAAGTTTGAAAAGTATTTGAGGCTTGAACCTGATTTTTAATAAACCCAAGTTTAAGACGGCACCCCGCAAAGCTCATTAAAATAATATCGTGGGAAGCATGCACTATGAGGCTAGTAAAGTGATATGTAAATGAAAAAGAAGAGTATTCTTAACATTATAATTATCACTGTGTCTTCTGAAGTAATGTTTCTGTAGATGTGAAATAATCTTATTATAGCTTTAGGAGGAAATCCTCCTTGGCAAATCACTTTCCAAATGACCATCTGAATGTCCTTATTCTTGAAGCTATATGCCATGGGATTCAACAATGGAGTCACAACTATGTAAGGTCACTGTCACCAGCCTGTTCTTGCTGGATGATTATTTGGCTGATGGCCGCAGTTGGACAAAGAAGGCACAGCCATAATGGACAATGACCATAATAAGATGGGAGGCACAAGAAGAGATAGCTCTTTGCTTGCTTTCACATATGGGATCCTCAGGATGGTGTGAACAATGAAGCCATAGGAGATGCAAATAAAATGAGAAGAACCGTAAGTGCTAGAATTCCATCACTGAAGATGACTAGCTCCCTGATGTAGGTATTAGTACAGGCAAGCCAAGTAACTGGTGAGATGTCACAGAAGTAGTGGCTGATCTTGTTTGGGCCGCAGAGAAGCGGTTGAAAAACTGAAACAGAGCCTATGAGTGAGAACAGAAAACCAATCAGAGCACACATTGCTGCCAGTTGTTTACATATCTGCCAGCTCATAAGGACAGGGTAGTGAAGTGGATGGCAGATGGCAACATAGGAATCATAAATCGTCATGCCCAGGAGCATGAAATTAGTGACAGTAAAACCCAGAAAGAAGAACATCAGAGTGGCAGTTAATAAATGAGATTGTTCTGAGCAAAGACAACAGATCTATGAGCATCTTGGGCAGAATGACAAAGGCATAGCATGTCCCAGAAATGGAGAGGATCCCTAGGAAGAAGTATACAGGTATGTGGAGGTTTTGATCCAGGCGGATGACAGTGGCAGTGGGGATATTTCCACTCAGAACAATCAGATATAGGCACAAGCAGACAGAAAAAGGATATGCTGGATTTCTTCAAGGCTGGAGAACCCAAGAAGCAGAAACTCTGACAGAGAAGTTAGTTTGATTGACTTGGCCCCAGAGATTGGCCTACAGAGAACCAAAATGAAAGAACAGATAGTTTACCCTAAAAGATGCAGAGAGTTAGTTACACTATGGATTGAGAAACAGTAAATCAGAGAAGGAGGTAGAACTTGTAGTAGTAAGTGCCCTACTGATCATATCTATTCATTGTATTGTTTCAAAATACACAGATTATGTTTGTTTCCAGTGACATGTTTACATCTCTTATGGTGTTTAAGTCTAGGTGATCTTTTCGCATTGCCTACTTTAAATAGCAAACAGGAAATTAACATGTTAATTTAATTACTTTATTAAATAAACACACATTTAATAAATACTTATTGTCTATATTACACAGTTTTCTTAGGCTGTATAAGCAAAGTGTAATTCTTAGCAGGAATGATGCTAAAGCATCTTACTTTCTTCACCGAGTGGTCTCTCCTCTCCTCAACTGCTCTCCCCAAACGCTCCAATAAAAAAATGAGGGTTTTTTCATGCTAAGACTATGTTTTCTCATCTCACAGCATCTCACCTCTGTGATTTGCTCATGTCTTTCCCTCTACCTGGAAAATATTTATCCACTTTGCATTCATTTTTGATGACTCAAATAGAACTATAACATCTGACAACTCTGGTCTCTGAAGATAAGAGTGATATAAGCTTTCCTTTCTTTTAAATTACTTAGCAACTTTCTATTCTATACTAGAGTGAATCACAGAAGATAGATATGAATTTTAAGTTCCCAAAGTGCAACTCTAAGTTCATAAAATTAGTTATATAAATTTAATTTTTTTCTTTAGTGCCCAACACAGTGCTATTCACAAAAAATTATTAATATACAATGATTGAATAGTCAATTGCATGATCTTGAAATGCACTTTTGCAAATACCAGAGCATAAAGGCCTTAGGAGTAATTTTGTATTCCCCATAACATCTACAAATTGTTATCTAAAAGCTATTTGTTTAATTAGTTGATTATTAAATATTTTATTATATAAAGGGCATCTGTAAAAGGCATTATTTAAGCTCATGAAGGGTATGATGGAATTTTAAGCCTCGAAAGGAAATTAATGGGAATAAAGAGTCAGTTTGCAACCTACTAGATCACATTGCGTATTTATAATTGTACTGCCCACATTTTGATCTTTCACATAACCTAGAAGTTGTGGAATACGAACCAGATCTAGCTCTCATGGATTTCCCTACTGTGGCATTTATTTTTATTTTTATTTTTTTGTCTCTCAGCCTGGCTCTTCACAAAAGTTTATGTATTAACTGGTGACTAACGAAACAAATAGCACCAGGATCTTCCCTGAGGAGTGCAATTTATTTAGCTCCTCAGTTGCCATCTCTGAAGCTTGTGCAGTAGATGTTTTGTCCACGAAACGTTAGGATAGTGAGATACAAAAACAGCAGAAGGTCTGTAAAGAATGACAAGTTAATTCGCCACTCATTTTTTTACCTCCTCACCGCTTATTAGACATTTCTAATATACATTTGTCACCAGATAATACTGTCATGTGACATTTGAGACTGAAAAATGACTGAACCATTGAAAGCTCATTCTTGACGAAGAGTTATGGGTATCTATTTTTTTCTTTTTCAGTTACCCAGAGAAGCCTTGCTTAAGAAATCAGTCTTTCTGAGATGGCTCATGGAGAAGTAATCAGTGCTATGGACTCAATATAACATATTTCATGACATTTGCTTGAAGAAGTAGCTTATTGTAGCTCATTTGGTGAGGCTCTATTTTATCTATATACTATCTTCCATTTTTTCAAGCTATCATGTACTATCTAACTATCACTGAGTAACTAGATAAACAAACTACAACTCACAGGAGAATAAGAACATTTCTAACATTATCATGGTAACATGGCAACTTTTCTGTTAGTAAATTCACATACTATCTTCATTCAATTTCCCACATAAAATAATCCAAACAGGGTTATTTTCTTATGTTCCCTAGAACATAGCTATTGTAATCCAGTGAAATCTTCTAATGAGATGAGACTCAAAAATTAATATTATTATACAACCATTTCTATATTGAAATAACACTCTTCTATTCCTTTCTAGTATTAACCTCTCAATGCTCCAAACTGTGTATTCCTATCTGCTCTTCTGATAATTCTGAGAAGCATCCCCCAAAGCATCACTGGAAAACTTTTCTTTAGTCTCTTATTAGGTAGGGCCCCAATATGTTGCTTGGTACTTATACTTTCCAAAACTCCAGGGAATCATTATTGCAATATTATTTTTGGCACAGTTCTGTACTTCTCTCACTTAGCAAAGGGGATGCAGAAAACACCACAGATCCAAAATCTCACAGGTCTAATAGAAAAATAAAATAAAATAAAAATCAGAAGGTGGGGCACAGTGGCTCACACGTGTAATCTCAGCACTTTGGCAGGCCGAGGAAAGTGGATGATCTGAAGTAAGGAGTTTGAGATCAGCCTGGCCAGTATGGCGAAACCCCATCCCTACTAAAAATACGAAAAGTATCTAGGTGTGGTGGCAGGTGCCTGTAATCCTAGTTACTCAGGAGGCTGAGGCAGTAGAATCACTTGAATTCAGGAAGTGGAGGTTGTAGTGAGCCGAAATTGTGCCATTGAACTCCAGCCTGGGTAACAAAATGAGACTCCACCTAAAAAAATAAAAATAAAAATAAAAAGGAAAATAATGGCATTGGTAATTAGTTGATCATCTCTTCCAAGTTCCCTGGTGGCTCTTAGAGGCTGAAGGCTGTTGTAAATTAAGGACGTACAAGTGAAGATGGAAAAAACCATATTACAGGAGACAATGCAGGCCTGTCTTTATGAGGCCTTTTTTTGTGAAGGAGGAGTCTTTTTTTCCTTAGACTTCATCGGGACAAACAAAGTCTTGCTTTATCATTGTCAAAAAAGGAACAAAGTTCTCTCTTTTAGTCTGTCTTCATCTGAAGCCTAACAATTCAGTTGCTGCACCAAGGAGAGGAGCATAGGAACACAGCATGAAAGATGGGGAAAAGAGCAATGTTTTGATGACAGAGCTGAAACCTTGAATAACAGCAGCAAAGAATGTATATTTAGAGACTGAAGACAAATTTTGGAGTGCTTAAGTGCAGGTCACAGAAGTAATACTCTGCTTTTTTCCAGCTTTCTGGAGGTGAAAGTATCTTCAGTCAAGGCTCCGCCTCAACGTTTGTGAATGGGAGTAAAGCCTTGTGGGTAACCTCCTAGAGGGCTTGACTAGTCCCCCCAAGTTATTCTCATTCTTTCCTGCAACTCCCTAATAGTCTGACTCAAGATAGATTAGAGGGACTTGGGATTGGAGAGAAAACAATTAAGTATCTGTCTACATTTGTGTGCCACTGTTGTGTTACCCTGAATTTGAAATTAGGTTAAAAGTCGAGCTTTTTATTTCTGGACTCAGGTAACACAGTGTATAGATCTTCAAGTTTCCTGGAAATTGCTATTCTTCCTCCTCTATGAGATAATAGAGGAAAAATCTGCCCTCTCTATTCTCCCTCAGCTTGTTATGAGTGACTCACAAGGGGACGGCAGAGAGAACTGAAGGCACTTAGCATCCAGGTCTTCCCCAGCCTGACTCTATTTGTTGCAGTTTCTGTCAGTGGCTCCCAGCAGAGACTTTCCTGGCATTGTTCCCAGCAGGAGCCTTCAGAGCAGCAGAAACTCCCAAATGAGAGGATTCCTGTCTCAGAGTCTTTTTCTTTCCAATTATACTAACCATTGTCACAGGTTACCCATGGAGATCCCACAGCAGCTACTGCTGCTTCCAGCAATTTTCAAATGTTCACAACATGTTTTTTCCATTTGCAGCTGAGTTTGGGGGTTCTTTTTGGACATCTGATCTGCTCAGTGCATCTTCCTAAATAAACATTTCTCCACAGGATGCTGCCCAAGTCCACAGCCTTGGTACTGCATAACTCTATAAATAAAACTGTCCACAAACCTCTAAAGTATCAGAACAGAAATAGACCTGGAAAAAAATACTATCATTAGTCACATGTATAGAAATACTTCTTGACACAATTTATGGTGAACTCCGGCAGGACCCCAAACCAGTAGCTGCCTCTGATCACATTCTCATATAACTGAGGATAATTTTCCAGGAAATTAAAGATAGCCATTCCTTTTTAAAATTGGAGTTTAACAAGGTTTCTGGTGAACTTAGTATGATACATATTTAATCTCAAATATTCCAATACAGTTCAAGTATGCAAACAAAGAATATCTTTTATTTTTATATTCAGAGAAAGGGACTTGAATTACTTCATTATGCTCAGTCTTCATTCAGAGATCAACCTCTGAAAAACATCCCCATTGTAATTTACTTTTTCTTATTAACATATATTAGAAATTTCTGTGTAATTATCATTACATGTTTTCCTTTGCATATCTCTATTTTCTGGTTTTGTGGGGTTACTTTTTAATGTTTTGCTGAATGTTTAGCTCCATCATTTAGGATATTGCCTAAAAAAGTAACATATATATTTGTTTAATGAATAACTAAATACTTTTTCTTTCTCTGTTTCACTTGATTAATTTCTTTTTCGTTGACCTGGCTTTATCAAAATTACAGAAAAAAAAAGGAGGTAAAAGCCTTAAATATATATTCTTAGCAGTTCAAAAAGCTGAAACATTCTCATCTTATGTCTCCTATATGTGAGATTTATTATTATTTTTTTTAAGATATTTTATTTTATTTTATTTTATTTTTTTTCTTCAACTTTTTTTTTTTTTAATTTATTTATTATTATTATACTTTAAGTTGTAGGGTACATGTGCAT
>NW_022161529.1:0-478 GCF_008728515.1 Papio anubis
CTTTTTTTGTTGTGTCTCTGCCAGGCTTTGGTATCAGGATGATGTTGGCCTCATTAAATGAGTTAGGGAGGATTCCCTCTTTTTCTTTTGGTTGGAATAGTTTCAGAAGAAATGGTACCAGCTCCTCCTTGTACCTCTGGTAGTATTCAGCTGTGAATCCATCTGGTCCTGGACTTTTTTGGTTGGTAGGCTAAAAATTATAGCCTCAATTTCAGAGCCTGCTATTGATCTACTCAAGGATTCAACTTCTTCCTGGTTTAGCCTTGGAAGAGTGTAGGTGTCCAGGAAATTATCCATTTCTTCTAGATTTTCTAGTTCATTTGCATAGAGGTGTTTATAGTATTCTCTGATTGTAGTTTGTATTTCTGTGGGGTCGGTGGTGATATCCCCTTTATCATTTTTTATTGTGTCGATTTGATTCTTCTCTCTTCTCTTCTTTGTTAGTCTTGCTAGCGGTCTGTCAATTTTGTTGATCTTT
>NW_022161529.1:1661-14296 GCF_008728515.1 Papio anubis
CCCACCCTCGTGGTTCGAGAGACAGTTTGTTTTAATTTCTGTTCTTGTACATTTTCTGAGGAGTGCTTTACTTCCAATTATGTGGTCAATTTTGGAATAAGTGTGATGGTGCTGAGAAGAATGTATATTCTGTTGATTTGTGGTGGGAAATTCTGTAGATACCATTAGGTCTGCTTGCTGCAGAGGCGGAGCTGAATCGATATCCTTTGTTAACTTTCTGTTCTGCTGATCTGTCTAATGTTGACAGTGGAGGTTGAAGTCTCCTATTATTATCGCATGGGAGTCTAAGCCTCTTGTAAGTCTCTATGACTTGCTTATGAACCTGGGTGCTCCTGTATTATGCATATATATTTAAGATAGTTAGCTCTTCCTGTTGACTGATCCCTACCATTATGTAATGGCCTCTTTGTCTCTTTGATCTTTGATGGTTTAAAGCCTGTTTTATCAGAGACTAGGATTGCAACCCCCTGCTTTTTGTTCTCCATTGCTTGGTAGATCTTCCTCCATCCCTTTATTTTTAGCCTCATGTGTGTCTCTGCATCTGAGATGGGTCTCTGAATACAGCAGACTGATGGGTCTTGACTTTATCCAGTTTGCCAGTCTGTGTCTTTTAATTGAGCATTTAGTCCTTTTTACATTTAAGATTAATATTTTATGTGTGAACTTGATCCTTCCATTATGATATTAACTGGTTATTTTGCCTGTTAGTTGATGCAGTTTTCCTAGCCCCTCGACATGGTTCTTTACATTTTGGCATGTTTTTGCAATGGCTGGTACCGGTTGTTCCTTTCTTCATGTTGAGTGCTCCGGCCAGGGTCTCTTTGTGGCAGGCCTGGTGGTGACAAAATCTCTAAGCATTTGCTTATCTGTAAAGGATTTTATTTCTCCTTCACTTATGAAACTAGTTTGGCTGGATATGAAATTCTGGTTTAAAAATTCTTTTCTTTAAGAATGTTGAATATTGACTCTTTACCTCTTCTGGTTTGTAGGAGTTTCTGCCAAGGATCACTACACGTGAGGAGCTTCCCTTGTGGGGTAACCGACCTTTCTCTCTCTGGCTGCTCTTAAGATTTTTTCCTTCATTTCAACTTTGGTGAATCTTGCAATTATGTGTTTGAATTGTTCTCCTCAGGAGCATCTTTGTGGTGTTCTCTTTATTTCCTGGATTTGAATGCTGGCCTGCCCTACCAGGTTGCAAGTTCTCCTGATGCCATCCTGAACAGTGTTTTCCAACTTGTTCCATTTTCCCCCTCACTTTCAGGCACCCCAATCAAACGATTTGGTCTTTTTACATACAATCCCATACTCTTGCAGGTTTGCTCATTTCTTTTTCTTCTTTTTTCTTTGGTTTCTCTTCTCGCTCATTTCATTCATTTGATCCTCAATTGCTGATACTCTTTCTTCCAGTTGCTCGAGTCGGCTTACCGAAGGTGCTTGTGCATTTGTCACTTGATTTCGTCATGGTTTTCATCTCTGCCATTGTTTATGACCTTTCTCTGCATTAATTGCTCTAGCCATCAATTCTTTTCCAATTTTTGAAGATTTTAGTTTCTTTGCGCTGGGTACGTAATTCCTCCTTTAGCTCTGAGAAATTTGATGGACTGAAGCCTTCTTCTCTCATCTCGTTAATCTTTCTAGAATTTTTCTTAGGATATTTCCTTTGTCACCATAGGATTCAAAGTGATCAGAAAGGTCACTTCTCAGAATCCACAGAAGCAGTTCTAACAAACTGTTCCATATAAGATTGGTGAAACTCTGTCAAATGAATTCACACATCACAAAGCAGTTTCTCAGAAAGCTTCTTTCAAGTTTTTATATGAAGACATTTCAATTTTCACCATCGTTCTCAATGCCCTCATGAATATATCATTGCAGATTCTACGAAAATAGTGTTAGCAAACTGCTCATTTGAAAGAATGTTGTAAATCTATGAGATTGATTCACACATAACAAAGCACTTTCTCCAATGGGTTCTCTCCAGTTTTTACCTGAGTATGTTTCCTTTCTCACCATTCCACACAATGTGTTTGCAATATCCCATTGCAGATTAAACGAAAACAGTTTTAGAAAACTGCTCCATGAGAAGAACTGTGTAACTGTGTGAGGTGAATTCACACATCACTATGCAGTTCCTCAGAAAGCTTCCTTCTAGTTGTTATCTGAGGATATTTCCTTTGTCACCATAGGCTTCAAATGGGTCCAAAACATCACTTCTGAGATTCCATAAAAACAGTGCCAGCAAACTGCTTCATGAAAGAGTAGTGTAACTCTGCCAGATGAATTCACACATCACAAAGCACTTTCTCATAAATCTTGTTTCCAGTTTTTATCTGAGGATATTTCCTTTGCCACAATAGGTTTCACAGCGATCAGAAATGTCCCTTGTCAGATTCCACAAAAACAGTGCTAGCAAACAGTTCCTTGAAAGCTTTGTGTAACTCTATGAGATGAATTAACACATCACAAAGTAGTTTCTCAGAACGCTTCTTTCTTGTTTTTATCTGAGGATATTTCCTTTGTCATCATAGGCTTCAAAGCGATCCAAAATATCCTTTCTCAGATTCCACAAACTCAGTTCTAGAAAGCTGCTCCATGAAAGAGTAGTGTAACACTGTGAGATGAATTCACACACCACAATGCAGTTTCTCACAAAGTTCTTTTCGACTTTTATCTGAGGATATTTCCTTTTTCACCATGAGCTTCAATGAAATCCCAGTGTTCCTTCTCAGGTTCCACAGAAGCAGTGCTAACAAACTGCTCCATGAACAGAATCATGTAAGTGTGTGAGATGAATTTTATTGGATTATATTTCCTTTGACACTATAGGCTTCAAAGTGATCCAAAATATCCCTTCTCAGATTCCTCAAAAACAATGCTAGCAATCTGTTCCATGAAAGAGTAGTGTAACTCTGTGACATGAATTCATACATCACAAAGCAGTTTCTCAGATATCTTGTGTCTAGTTTCTCTGTGAGGATATTTCCTTTGTCACAGTAGGATTCAAAGTGATCAGAAATGTGACTTCTCAGAATCCACAGAATCAGAGCTAATAAACTGCTCCAGATAACAATGGGGTAACTATGAGATGAATTCACATATCACAAAGCAGTTTCTTCGAAAACATCTTTCACGTTTTTTTCTGAGTTCATTTTCTTTTTCACCATCGGCCTCAATGCCCTCCCGAATGTCCCATTGCAGATTCCACGATAATAGTGTTAGCAAACTGCTCAATGATAGAGTGATGTAACCTTGTGAGGTGAATTCAAACATCACAGATAAATTTCTCTGAAGGCTTCTTTCCAGATTTTATTTGAGGATGTTTCCTTTTTCACCATGGGCTTTGATGCAATCTAAAATATCCCTCTCAGATTCCACAGAAGAAGTGCTAATAAACTGCTCCAGGAACAGTTTATTTGAGTTTTATTTGAGGAAATATCCTCAAATTGAACAGTCTGCTAACACCGTTTTCATGGTATCTGCGTTAGGATATTTGGGAGTGCATTAAGCCAGAGGTGAAAAAGTAAATATCCTCAGATAAATAGCGAAAAGAAGCTTTCTCAGAAACCGCCTTGGATGTGTGAATTCATCTCACAGAATTACAAGATTGTTTTCATGGATCACTTTGTTAGTACTGTTATTGGGGAATCTGAAAAGGGATATTTTGGATCGCATTGAAGCCTATGGTCACAAGGAAATATCCGCAGATTAAAGCTGGAAAGAAGCTTTCTGAGAAAGTTCTTTGTTTTGTGTGAGTTCATCTCACAGTGTAACACCTTTCTTTTCATGGAGCAGTTTGCTAATCCTCATTTCATGGAATCTCCAAAGGGATATTTGAGAGCACTTTGAGGACTAAAGTGGAAAAGGAAATATCCTCAGATAAAAACTAGAAAGAAGCTTTCTGAGAAACTGCTTTGTGATATGTGAATTCGTCACACAGAATTACACCGCTCTCTTCATAGAGCAGTGTGCTAACACGATTTTCATGAAAAATGCAAGAGGATATTTGGGAGTGCATTGTAGCCTATGGTGACAAAGGAAATATCCTCAGATAAAAAACAAAAAGAAGCCTTCTGAGAAACGTCTTTGTGATGTGTGAATAAATCTCCCAGAGTTACAATGTTATTTTCATTGAGCAGTCTGCTAACATTGTTTTCTTGGAATCCGTAAAGGGATATTTCGCAGTGCATTGAAGCTTATGGTGACAAAGGAAATATCCTCAGAGAAAAACTAGAAAGAAGGTTTCTAAGAAACTGCTCTCTGATGTGTGAATTCATCTCATAGAATTACACTTTTGTTTCTTGGAGCAGTGTGTTACCACTGTTTTTGGGGAATCTGAGAAGGGATATTTTGGGTCACATTGAAGCCTATGCTGCCAAAGGAAGTATCCTCAAATAAAAACTAGAATGAAGCTTTCTGAAACTAACATTTATATGTGAATTCATCACACGGAGTTACACCTCTCTCTTCATGAAGCAGTTTGCTAACACTCTTTTCGTGAAATCTGCAAAGTGATATTTGGGAGCACATTGAGGCCTATGGTGAAAAAGGAAAAATTATCAGATAAAAACTAGAAAGAAGCTTTCTGAGAAACTGCATTGTGATTTGTGAATGCATCTCACAGAGTTACATTTTTCTTTTCAGTGACCAGTTTGCCAACACTGTTTTTTTGGAATCTGCAATGGGTTATTTCTTAGCGCAATGAATCTTATGTTGACAAAGGAAATATCCTCAGATAAAAACCAGGAAGAAGCTTCCTGAGAAACTGCTTTGCTATGGGTTAATTCATCTCACAGAGATACAGCGTTCTTTTCATTGAGAAGTCTGCTAACACTGTTTTCGTGGAATCTGGCTTAGGATATTTGGGAGCGCATGGAAGCCTATGGGGACAAAGGAAATGTCCCCAGATAAAAACTAGAAAGAAGCTTTCTGTCAATCTGCTTTGTGATGTGTGAATTCATCACACAGAGTTACACCAATCTTCTCATACAGCAGTTTCCTAACACTGTTTTTGTGGAAAATACAAGAGGATGTTCAGGAGCTCATTGAAACCTATGGAGACAAAGGAAGTATCCACAGATAAAAACCAAAAAGAAACCTACTGAGAAACTGCTTTGTGATACGTGAATACATCTCACAGAGTTACAATATAATTTTCATTGAGAAGTCTGCTAACACTGATTTCTTGGAATCCATAAAAGGATATTTCTCAGTGCATTGATTAACAGGAAGGAAATATCCTCAGAAAAATCTAGAAAGAAGCTTTCCTGAGAAACTGCTTTCTGATGTGTGAATTCATCTCACAGAACTACACTTCTGTTTAGTGGAGCAGTCTGTTGCCACTGCTTTTGGGTAATCTCAGAAAGGATATTTTGGATCACATTGGAGCCTACGTTGACAAAGGAAATATCCTCAAATAAAAACTAGAAATAATCTTTCTGAGAAACTCCTCTGTGATGTGTGAATTCATCTCACAGAGTTACACCTTTCTCTTCCTGAAGCAGATTGCTAACACTATTTTCGTGGAATCTGCAAAGTGATATTTGGGAGCTGAGTGAAGCCTATGGTGAAAAAGTAAATATAACCAGATAAAAACTAGAAAGAATCTTTCTGAGAAACTGCATTGTGATGTGTGAACACATCTCACAGAGTTAGACTTTTCTTCTTATTCAGTAGTTTGCTTACATTGTTTTCTTGGAAAATGCAATGGGATATTTCTTAGCGCAATGAAGGTTATGGTGACAAAGGAAATATTCTCAGATAAAGACTAGAAACAAGCTTTTAGAGAAACTGATTTGTGATGGAGTAATTAACCTCACAGAGTTACACCATTGTTTTCATTGAGCAGTCTACTATCACTGTTTTCCTTGTATCTGCGTTAGGATATTTTGGAGCACATTGAAGCCTATGGGGACAAAGAAAACATCCTCAGACAAAAAGTGAAAAGAAGCTTTCTGAGAAACTGCTTTATGTGTGTGAATTCATCTCACAGAGTTACATGATTATTTTCATGGATCACTTTGTTAGCACTGTTATTGGGAAATCTGAGAAGGGATATTTTGCATCACATTGAAGCCTATGGTGACAAGGAAATATCCTCAGATTGAAACTGGAAAGAAGCTTTCTGAGAAAGTTCTTTGTGATGTGTGAGTTCATCTCACAGTGTAACACCTTTCTTTTCATGGAGCAGTTTGCTAATCCTCATTTCATGGAATCTCCAAAGGGATATTTGAGAGCACTTAGAGGCCAATAGTAAAAAAGAAAATATTCTCACATAAAAATTAGAAAGAAGTTTCCTGAGAAATTTCTTTGTGATGTGTGAATTCATCACAAAGAGTTACACCATTCTTTTCATACAGCAGTATGCTAACACTGTTTTCATGAAAAATGCAAGAGAATATTTGGGAGCACATTGAAGCCTATGGTGACAATGGAAATATCCTCAGATAAAAATCAAAGCCTTCTGGCTTTAACATGACATTGTGAATACAGCTCACAGAGTTACCATGTTATTTTTCATTGAGCAGTCTGCTTCAACCTTGTTTTCTTGGAATCCGTGGGGATATATCACAGCACATTGAAGCTTATGCTGACAAAGGAAATATCCTCAAAGAAAAACTAGAAAGAAGGTTTCTGAAAACTGCTTTCTGATGTGAATTCATCTCACAGAGTTACTTTTGTTTCAAGGGAAAAGTCTGTTACCACTGTTTTTAGAGTCTGAGAAAGGATATTTTGAATCACATTAAACCTACACCGACAAAATATCCTCAAATAAAACTAGAAAGAAGCTTGTTAGAAACTTCATTGTAATGTGACAATTCATCTCACAGGTGCACCTTTCTCTTCATGAAGATGTTTGCTAGCTTACCGTTTTCTTGGAATCTGCAAAGTGATATTTGAAGTATTGAGGCCTATTGTGAAAAAAGGAAATATCCTCAGATAAAAATTGGAAAGAAACTTTCTGAGAAACTGCATTGTGATGTGTGAATACATCTCACACAATTACTTTTTCCTTTCATTGAGTAACTTGCTAACACTGTTTCTTAGGAATCTGCAATGGGATGTTTCTTAGCGCAATGAAGCTTATGGTGAAAAAGGAAATATCCTCAGATAAAAACTAGAAGGAAGCTTTCTGAGAAACTGCATTGTGATGGATTAATTTATCTCACAGAGTGCCACCATTCTTTTCATTGAGCAGTCTGCTAACACTGTTTTCATAGAGTCTGCGTTAGTATATTTGGGAGTGCATTGAAGCCTAGGGGGCAAAGGAAATATCCTCAGATAAAAGAAACAAAAAGTAGCTTTCTGAGAAACTGCTTCATGATGTGTGAATTCATCTCATGGAGATATACGACTCTTTCATTGGATCACATTATTGAAATGCTTGCTGTTGTTGGGGAATCTGAGAAGGGATATTTTGGATCACTTTGAAGTCTATGGTGACAATGAAATATCCTCATAGAAAAACTGGAAAGAAGCTTTCTGAGAAACTTCTATGTGATGTGTAGTCATCACACAGAGATACATTCTCTTCATGAAACAGTTCAGTAACACTGTTGTTTTCATGGAATCTGCAGTGATATTTGGGGCGTGTTAGGCCTATTGTGAAAAAGTATCCTCCAGATAAAAACTGGAAAGAATTTTTCTGAGAAACTGTATTGTGATGTGTGAATACATCGCACAGAGTTACACTTTTGTTTTCACTGAGCAGTTTGCTAACACTGTTTTCTTGGAATCTGCAATGGAATATTTCTTAGCTCAATGAAGCTTATGGTGACAAAGGAAATATCCTCAGATAAAAACCAGAAAGATGCTTTCTGATAAACTGCATTGTGATAGGTTAATTTGTCTCACAGAGTTACACCATTGTTTTCATTGGGCAGTCTGCTAACACTGTTTTCGTGGAATCTGCGTTAAGATATTTGGGAGTGCATTGAATCCTATGGGGACAAAATAAATATCCTCAGATAAAAATCAACAAGAAGCTTTCTGAGAAACTGCTTTGGATGTGGGAATTCACCTCACAGAGTTACACGATTCTTTTCATGGATCATTTTGTTAGTACTATTGTTGGGGTATGTGAGAAGTGATATTTTGGATCACCTTGAAGCCTATGGTGACAAGGAAATATCCTCAGACAAAATCTGGAAAGAAGCTTTCTGAGAAAGTTCTTTGTGATGAGTGAATTTATCTCAGAGTTATAACTTTCTTTTCATTGAGCAGTCAGCTAACACTGGTTTCTGGAAATCCAAAGCAGTTTCTGAGAAAGCTTCTTTTTGGTTTTTATCTGATTATATTTCCTTTGTCCTCATAGGCTTCAATGCACTCTCAAATATCCTAACGCAGATTCCAGGAAAACAGTGTTAGCAGACTTCTCACTGAAAAGAACGGTGTAACACTGTGAGATGAATTAATCCATCACAAAGCAGTTTCTCAGAAAGCTGCTTTCTAATTTTCACCTGAGGATATTTCCTTTTTCACTACAGGCCTCAAAGTGCTCCCAAATATCCCTTTGCAGATTCCACAAAAACATTTTTAGCAGACTGCTCAATGAAAATAACATTTTTACTCTATGAGATGTATTCACATATCACAAAGCAGTTTCTCATAAGGCTTCTTTCGATTTTTCTCTGAGGATATTTCCTTTGTCACCATAGTCTTCAATGCGCTCCCAAACATCCTCTTGCATTTTCCATGAAAACAGTGTTAGCAAAATGCTCTATGAAAAGAATGTTGTAACTCTGTGTGATGAATTCACACATCACAAAGCAGTTTCTCAGAAACCTTTCTAGTTTTTATCTGAGGATATTTCCTTTCTCACTATTGGTCTCAAAGTGCTCCCATATATCACTTTGCAGATTCCATGAAAATAGTTTTAGCAAACTGCTCCGTGAAAAGAAATATGTAACTCTGTCAGACGAATTCACACATCATAGAGAACTTTCTCAGAACGATTCTTTCCAGATTTTGTCTGAGGATATTTCCTTCTCATCATCAGCTTCAATGTGATCCAAAATATTCCTTCTCAGATTCCCCAAAAACAGTGGTAACAGACTGTTCCATGAAAAGAAAATGTAACTCTGTGAGATGAACTCATACATCACAAACAAGTTTCTCAGAAAGCTTCTCTCTAGTTTTTATTTCAGGATATTTACTTTGTCTTCATAGGCTTCAATGTGATCTAAATTATCCCTGCTCAGATTTCCCAAAACCAAGTAACAGACTGCTCCACGAAAGGTATAATCTCTGAGGATGAATTCACACATCAGAAAGTAGTTTCTTAGAAACCCTTCTTCTAGTTTTTCTCTGAGGATATTTCACTTCAAAACACTGCAAAATAATATCCTTTATGGATTCCAAGAGGCAGTGATTAACGAACAACTCAATGAAAACAATAACATTGTAACTCTGGGAGATAATATATTCACACATCTAAAATACTTTCTCGGAAGGCTTGTTTTGTTTTATCTGAGGATATTTGTTTATCACCATAGCTAATCGTACAGCATCCTCTTGCATTTCATACGAGAAGCAGTGTTAGCAAACTGTTATTATGAAAGAACAGTACTGTTGCTGTGATGAATTCACGACTAAAGCAGTTTCTCGAAGCTTTCTTTTCAATTTTTATCGAAAGATTATTTCCTTTCACTATAGGCCTCAAAGTGCTCACAAAATATCCCGCTGCAAAAGTCCACGAACAGAGTGTTAATAACTGCTCCATGAAAAAGGTGTAACTCTGTGAGATGGTCTTTATCCTGAAGCTACCTCGTAAAGTTCTTTCCAGTTTATCTGAGGATAAATTCCTTGTCACCATAGGCTTCAATAATGATCAAGTGTCGGTAAAAGCTGTATTCACAGCTTCCACAAAACAGTGCTAACAATGTGATCCATCAAGAGGAATCGTGTAACTCTGTGGTGAATTCACACATCCGTGAACATCAAGCTTCTTTTTGGTTTATCGACAATATTTCCTTTGTCCCCATGGGCGTCAGTGTGCACCCAAATATCCTAATGCAGATTCCACGAAAACAGTGTTAGCAGAATGCTCAATGAGAAGAACAGTGTAACTCTGTGAGATGAATTAACCCATCACAACACAACTTCTCAGCAAGCTTCTTTCCAGTTTTTATCTGGGAATATTTCCTTTGTCGCCATAAGCTCCATTGTGCTAAGAAATATCCCATGGCCAATTCCAAGAAAACAGTGTTGGCAAACTGCTCAATGAAAAGAAAAGTGTAGCTTTGGAAGATGTATTCACACATCACAATGCAGTTTCTCAGAAAGCTGCTTTGCAGTTTTTATCCGAGGATATTTCCTTTGTCCCCATAGTCTTCAATGCGCTCTCAAATATCCTAATGAAGATTCCACAAAAACAGTGTTAGCAGACTGCTCAATGAAAAGAACGGTACCAACCCTGTAAAGGATAGTTATTCCATCCTGGATTTCTCAGAAATCTTCTTTCTAGTTTTTATCTGAGGATATTTCCTTTTTCACCATAGGCCTCAAGGCGCTCGCAAATATTACTTTGCAGATTGCATGAAAACAGTGTTAGCAAACAGCTTCATGAAGAGAAAAGTGTGACTCTGTGAGATGAATTCACACGTCCCAAAGAAATTTCTCAGAAACCTTCTTTCTAGTTTTTATTTGAGGATATTTCCTGTGTCAGTGTAGGCTTCAATATGATCCAAAATATCCCTTCTCAGATTCCCCAAAAACAGTAGTAACAGACTGCTCCATTAAATGAAAGTGTAACTCTGTGAGATGAATTCACACATCAAAAAGCAGTTTCTCAAAATCCTTCTTTCTAGTTTTTATCTGAGGATATTTCCTTTGTCATTGTAAGCTTAAATGTGCTGTGAAATATCCCTTACAGATCCCAAGAAAACAGTGTTAGCAGACTGCTCAATGAAAATAACACTGTAACTCTGGGAGATATAGTCACACATCACCAAGCAGGTCCCCAGAAGGGTTCTTTGTGGTTTTTATCTGAGGTTATTTACTTTGTCACCATACTCTTCAATATGCTCCCAATCATCCTCTTGCATTTTCCGTGAAAGAAGCTTTAGCAAACTGCTGTCTGAAAAGAACAGTGTAACTCTGTGTGGTGAATTCAACGTGACAAAGCAGTTTGTCAGAAAGCTTCTTTGAAGTTTTTATCTGAGGATATTTAATTTTTCACCATAGGCCTCAAAGTGCTCCCAAATATCCCTTTGCAGATTCCATGACAGGATTCTTCACAAACTGTTCCACAAAAAGAAAGTAGTAACTCTGTGAAATGAATTCACACATCACAAAGAACTTTCTGAGAAAGTTTCTTTCCAGTTTTTATCTGAGGATAATTCCTTGTCACCATTGGCTTCAATGAGATCCTACGTATCCCTTCTCAGATTCCCCAAAAGGAGTGCTAACCACGTGATCCATGAAAGGAATCTTGTAACTCTATGAGATGAATTCATACATCCAAAGCAGTTTCTGAGAAAGCTTTTTTGTTTTTTTATGTGAGGATATTTCCTTTGTCCCCATAGTCTACAATGGCTCCCAAATATCTTAACGCAGATTTCACGAAAACAGTGTTAGCAGACTGCTCAATGAAAAAAACGGTGTAACTCTGTGAGATGAATTAACCCATCACAAAGCAGTTTCTCAGAAAGCTTCTTTTTGGTTTCTATCTGAGGATATTTTCTTTGTCCACGTAGGCTTCAATGTGATCCAAAATATCCTAATGCAGATTCCATGAAAACAGTGTTAGCAGACTGCTCAATGAAAAGAGTGGTGTAATTATGTGAGATGAATTAACCCATCACAATGCTCTTTCTCAGAAAGCTTCTTTCTAATTTTTATCTGAGGATGTTTCCTTTGTCACCATAAGCTTCAATGCACTGTAAAATATCCCTTTATCGATTCCTTGAAACCAGTGTTAGCAGACTGATCAATGAAAATAACATTTTAACTCTGGGAGATTTATTTGCACATCACAAAGCAAGTTCTCAGAAGGCTTCTTTATGGTTTTTATTTGAGGATATTTCCTTTGTCACTATACATTTCAGTGTGCTCCCAAACGTGCTCTTGCATTTTCGATGAAAGCAGTCGTAGTAAACTGTTGCATGAAAAGAATGGTGAAACTCTGTGTGATGAATTGGCACATCACAAAAAAGTTTCTCAGAAAGCTTCTTTTTGTTTTCATCTGAGGATAAATAATTTTTCACTATAGGCCTCAAAGTGCTCCCAAATATCCCTTTGCAGATTCCATGAAAAGAGTGTTAGCAACCTGCTCCATGAAAAGAAAAGTGTACCTCTGTTAGATGCATTCACACATCACAATGCAGTTTCTCAGAAAGCTTCTTTCTATTTTTTATCTCAAGATATTTCCTTTTTCACTATAGGCCTCAAAGTGCTCCCAAACATCCATTTGCAGATTCCACAAAAGCAGTGCAAGCAAACTGCTCCCTGAAAGAGTAGTATAACTCTGTGAGATGAATTCACACATCACAAAGCAGTTTCTCCGAATGCTTTTCTTCAGTTATTACTGGGGATATTTCTTTTTCCACTGTAACACTCAATGCGCTGGGAATATCCCATTGTTGATTCAATGAAAACAGTGTTAGTAATCTGCACCATGAACAGAACCATGTTACATT
>NW_022161530.1:0-14286 GCF_008728515.1 Papio anubis
GCTCCTGTGACTTGTGACCACCAGCTTCCTCTAAAAGCTGCCATTCAGCAGCCGTGGGGCTTGAGGTGCACATCTGTCTCTTCCGGTCTCAGGTTCCCTCTCGAAAGATGCAGCCAGCGTTTCCTTATCTGATAGAATCTGAGGCGGAATCTGCAGCGGAGACCTTGAGTTCTCGTCATTTAGGTATGTGGAGCACCCTGTGCTCTGCTGCCGAGTGTGGAGCCGGAGAGCTTCATGCCCTATACACAGAGGTGCCCACGGACAGCCTGGCGTGCAGGCCCTGCAGAGATGCTCTCACACAACCCATATGCCCCCCACACCTGCCGTAAGTGCAGAATCGCATCCCCGACCCCACACTTGGCTTCACTCACAGGGCACCCAGGTACCTGCATCAGAACTATACCCATCCCCACCCGGACACATGTGTCCCCAGCACAGGCCCCCATGCAGACAGAGGCTCCCAGCAGGCAGACAAAAACACGCACACAGCAGATCCAGACCCGGCACACAGACATCCATGCAGACATGCTGCCCCTGCCCAGGAGACAGGCAGGCATCACTCACCCCGGCCTCTGGGGCACCGTGCTTCCCACAGAAACGAGTGGATAAACAAGGCCATGAAACAGGGACAAATGTGAAACCACAGACATGCTGCCCCTCCTCATGGCCGCCTGCTTCAGGGAAGCTTGTTGACCAGCCCACCCCAGACAGCTCGCTGCCCGATGTAGTTATAGGCACAGGCATGTGCAGATGTGCTGTGGTGCAACTGCCAGGGCCGAGCAGGCCTCCTCCCTGTTCTTCAGAGGGTAGGAGTCGGGGTGTGGGTGAAGCCTACCTGCCTGGGCAGGTCCACGCAGGTCCTGTACCCTTCATGCAGGGAATGTGGCCATGTACTGGGCAGCCTGGGAGCTGAGGCCCGTCTGGACAAGGCCAGAGTCAACTGTCCTCTACCCTCACTGACACTTATCTCAGAAGAACTCACAGAAGAGAGAAGCTGTTCAGATGGGGCTTCCCTCAGAGGGCTGGGGATGGGCGAGGGAGCAGAGGCTCTTCCCACCTGTCCTGGGGGTGGCGCACACAGGTCCCTCTCACCTGCCCAAGGGACCTGCCTCCCCTGTGACCAGGCCCATCAGCCAGAGTGGCTGGAATCGGAACTGGAGGCTGAAGGGAAACCTGCCCACCGGCCCCGCCCCAGCTGCCTCTGTGGGACAGGGCAGGTGTGATCTGGCCTGAGCAGGATGTGGGGCACTGACGAACATACCTGCACAGCCCAGCAGCAGCCAGAGGAACAGAGGGGGACCAGGAAGAACCCCCCTGGGGATCCTTGCATGCCTCCCAACCCCTACATCCCAGAGCAGAGGGTGCCGGTCCCCCAGGGCCTCCCACAGGTGGGCTCCGCCTGCCTGCTCAGAGCAGTTGGGGCTAAGACTGGAGTTTGACTCATTGTCTGTCCCTCACCTCCTGATCTCTGGCCAGGCCACTGTGAGGGGCACAGGGTTTATTGAGGAAACCTTTTCATGGGTGGTGAAAGGGGCAAAGGCACCTGAACCCTCTGCCCTCGTCACCTAGACCCGTGAGGACCATGGCCCTGGGACAGAGCCCTCTCCCTGGACACCAAGGTCCTCTGACTGCTCCCCGCCTGGTTGGCTGAGCCTGGCTGATGCTCCACAGAGGGGCGGTCCAGGCTGGACAGCTCAAGCTGGCAGAGGGCAGTGGGAGGTGAGGAGAAGGTGCCCAGGACCCACTGAGGGGTCTTTGGCCGCCGCCTTCTGTGTGTGCTTGGAGAAGGGACTTTGTTGGCCCTGGGGACAGCAGATCAGTCCGTACAGCCTGGCCTGGGGTCCTGAGCCACGCGGGGCACAGACCTCCAGGGCTGCTGGAGGCAGATGTATGGCTCTGTGTTCTCGTGCTGCAAAGTCACATTCATAAATGTCACATCTGTTCACATTCAGCCATGTCAGCGGGTCCTTCCTGAGTCTCTGCACTGGCTCCTGACCCAGCAGTGGACGGATGAGTTTTTGCCTGGGGGATCAGGTGTTGGAGGGGGACAGACAACAGCTAAGGGTGGGCAACTCTGCAGCCCGTGGTGCTGGAGCGTGGCATGGAGAGGCAGGAATGAAAAGGAGTGGGATCAGGGCCAATGCTTGGACAGAAGACCCAAGGCCAGGTTCCACCCTGGAGGGGTGAGGGAAGAGAGTGCCGGGAAAGGGGACGGCTCCTGCAGAGGCGAAGGTGGGCATGGGCCCTGCGTGGTGGGGCACCCAGCAGTGGGCAGGAAGGGCTGAGCTCAGCGGTGGGGGGCAGCACACAGGCCTGTGGTGTGTCCTTGACTGTCACCGACTGAGCGGCTGCGGGGTGGTGAGCAGAGTGGGGACTGATATGACTTTGTTTTCATGGATCCCCCTCGACCTGTGGACGCTGGAGGAGCATGCGTGGGGCAGGGCCCAGTTGGGGGCAGCCCTTGCAGCTGAAATCATGCAGACCCTGCCGGGGTGCAATCCGATGGATTTGCTGATGGATCGGATGTGGGTGTGGAACAGAGAAGAGCGGAAGGCTCTGGGGTCAGCGTGGTTTGGGGGCTGGGGGAAGTCGGAAGTAAGGTTTTGGGGTGCAAGTTCAGAGATGGAGGAACAGTTGGGCAGAGGCGTGGACACAGGCGTGTGGAGCAGGGGCCAGGGCTGGAGGTGGGCATTGGGGTGCGCCGGGACCGAGCTGGGGCTCCAAAGGCTGGGGCTGTGGGTTGGGGGAGAGCGGAGGCTGGGTGTCCATCGGTGAAGGTGCCATTCTCATCTCCTGTAGTTTTGTGCCGGGGGCAGCCCGGGAGCTTTACTGGGTCTGTGTCCGCGGCGCAGCCCCGCTCCGCCCCGCTCCGCCCTGCGGTGCCCACCAGGAGGCTTTGCCGGGGCGGCCAGGACCCCTGAGGGCACGAACACCGCAGACTCGCGGCTCTGGCCCTGCCCAGTCCCGCCAGCCCTGCCCTGGCGCGGCTCCTTCTCCCGGGGCAGCTTCCGGGCCGACCACCCACCCACAGGCAGAGCCCCCCGCCTGGAGGCCCCGGGCTGAGGCCTGTGCACGCGCCGGAGGCTCTTCCTGGACGCAGCGCACAGCGTGGCGGCGCCGCCCACCCAGCCCTGCAGCCCCACTGCGCCCCCTGCCTCGGGCGGGTGCAGACTCCAGGTCCCGCCCGTTTCTCGGGGTCTCTCCCAGGGCTCCGGGTCCGCCTCACTGAGAGCCCAAGACGGGGGCGCCACCGCCTCAGCGACCCCCACCCCCTCCCCGCCCCGGGGACCCCGCCCCGCGCAGCGCCCGCATCCGCACGTCCCGGGCCCGGCGCCCCCGGGCAGCCTCCTGGCTGTGTCCATGCGCGTTTGGGGTCCCATCCACGCGGCCCCCTCCCTCCCACGCCGGGCTGGCAGGGAGGAGCCCACGCCCACCGCGGCCCCCGGACGCCCCCACTCCTCAGCACCGCCCGGGGAGAACCCGCGGCCGCCTGGCTGGGAAACCCACGGCCTTCTCCGCCCTGCGCTGTGGGCTGGGTTTCCAGGGAAATCTTAAGTCAGTTCGTCAAGTCCTGTCTCCCTCCCAGAGTTTACTCTGGGGGAAATTTCACATCTTTGCAACAGGAAAGCTTCCAACCCAGAAACGTGGTGCGTTTCCGCGTTTACTTAGATCTTCCTGTGACGCCTCTCAGCTTTCTGCATTAACGCCTTCCACGTCTTTCACTAGATTAATTCCTAGATCGTTGGTAGTTTTGGTGCCTTTACACGTGGTAGCTATTTTTAAAAAGCCATTTTCTGTTCATTGCTTATATATAGAAAAACAAGTGACTTTTGTCTATGTTCAGTGAACTCGCTAAACTTTCCCGTGTGGCTAAGTGATCTGCGGTTCCCGTGGGTCTTGGCATTCCCAGCGGCGTGTCTGTGAGTCCTGCTGGTCTTCACTTCCATTCTCCAAGCATCGTGCCTTTTCCTTTTCATCTTTCTGCGCTGGGTTTGGCCCCCAGGGCAAAGTGGGCCGCGGGTGGGGCGGTGAGAGCTGGGACGGGGACGCTGCTGTGAGCTGCGTTTCTATGCTCTTGTTATCAGATTAAGGAAGTTCCCTCCTATTTCTAGTTTGCAAACAGTTTATTATCAGAAACGGATCCTGAATTATATAGTAACATTTTTACATCTCTTCAGATGACAATATGATTGTTCTCCCTTAGCATTTCAGTGTGGCAAATTACAGTGACTGATTTTCTAGTGTTAACTTTTTTCTAAATGCAACTTTGCAGTCCTGGAGAAAACCAGCTTTGGCATCAGTGGTGTGCTTTGCACGCATTGCTGATTCAGTGGGTCCTGTGTCTGGATTCAAGACAGGCAAACATGAGAGAATTCATCATCACTAGCTCAGCCCTACAAGAAATGCTTAAGGGAGTCCTACATCTAGAAGTGAAAGGATGTTAACCACCATGATAAAAACTCACAAAAGAATAAAAATCACTAGGAAATCAGATACACAAATGAGAACGAAAAGAAATAAAATCTTATCATTATAAAAACCCACCAAACTGCAAAGATAGACAATAAGAGAGGAAGAAAGGAAAAAAGGATATACAAAATGACGAGAAAACAATTAACAAAATCACTTGAGTAAGTTTACACCTATCGTTAACAACTTTGAATGTAAACAGTTTAAATTCCCCAATTAAAAGATCTGGAATTGCTGAATGGATTAAGAAAACAAGACTCACCTATATGCTGACTATAAGAAACTCTCGGCACCTGTGAAGACACATGTGGATGAAAATTAAAGGGATGAAAAAATATATTACATTCAAATGAAAAACAAAAATGAACAGGAGAAGCTATATTTATGACAGATAAATCAGACTTTAAGACTAAAAAAAGAGGCCGGGCGCGGTGGCTCAAGCCTGTAATCCCAGCACTTTGGGAGGCCGAGACGGGCGGATCACGAGGTGAGGAGATCGAGACCATCCTGGCTAACATGGTGAAACCCCGTCTCTACTAAAAAAACACAAAAAACTAGCCGGGCGAGGTGGCGGGCGCCTGTAGTCCCAGCTACTCAGGAGGCTGAGACAGGAGAAAGGCATAAACCCGGGAGGCGGAGCTTGCAGTGAGCTGAGATCCGGCCACTGCACTCCAGCCTGGGCAATAGAGAGAGACTCCGTCTCAAAAAAAAAAAAAGACTAAAAAAATAAAAAGAGACAAGGAGATTAAATAATGGCAAAGGGCTCAACTCAGGAAGAGGATATAGCAGTTGTAAATATAGATGATCCCAACACCAGAGAACCCAGATATATAAAGCTAATATTGTTTGAGCTAACAGGAGAGATAGATCCCAATATAATAATTGTTTGGGACTTCAGGACCCCACTTTCAGCATTGGACAGATAATGTAGACAGAAATTCAATAAATAAACATTGGATTTAAATTGTACTATAGACCAAATGGACCTAACAAACATTTACAGAACATTTTATCCAACAGCTGCAGAACACACATTGTTCTCATCAGCACATAAAACATTCTCCAGGATAGGTCATATGTTGTGTCACAAAACAAGTCTCAACAGATTTTTAAAAATAAAAATCATATCAAGTATCTTCTCAGACCACAGTGAAATAAACTAGAAATCAACACCAAGAATAACTTTGGAAGCTATACGAACACCTAGAAGTTAAACAACTTGCTCCTGAATGACCGTGGAGTCAATGAAGAAATTAAGGAGAAAATAAAAATTTCTTAGAAGAGCAGGCGGGCCTTTGGTGGCTCAAGCCTGAAATCTCAGCACTTTGGGAGGCGAGGCGGAGGCCGGATCACGAGGTCAGGAGATCGAGACCATCCTGGCAACCGGTGAAAGCATACGTCTCTACTAAAAAAAATAAAAAACTAGCGACCGTGGTGGTGAGCCTGTAGTCCCAGCTACTCAGGAGGCTGAGGCAGGAGGAATGGGGTAAGCCGGGGCTGAGGAGCTTGCAGTGAGCTGAGATCCGACCCACTGCACTCCAACCTGGGTGATGACAGGCGAGACTCGATCTCAAAAAAAAAAAAAAAAAAAAAAAAAGAATTTCTTGGAAACAAATAAAATAGAAACACAACATACCAAAACCTGTGGAATACAGCAAAAGCTGTACTCAGAAGGAAGTTTATGGCAACATGCAGGGTCCAGCCCCACAGGGTCGGTGAGTTGTTCTCCCCGTGTGCGGAGATGAGAGGTTGTAGAAATAAAGACAGAAGACAAAGAGATAAAAGAAAGGACAGCTGGGCCCAGGGGACCACTACCACCAAGACGCAGAGACTGGTAGTGGCCCTGAATGCCAAACTGCATTAGTATTGTGGATACAAGACAAAGGGGCAGGGTAAGGAGTATGAGACATCTCCAATGATAGTAAGGTCATGTGGGTCATGTGTCCACTGGACAGGGGGCCCTTCCCTGCCTGGCAGCTGAGGCAGAGAGAAAGAGCAGAGAGAGACAGCTTACGCCATTATTTCTGCATATCAGTGACTTTTAGTACTTTCACTAATTTGCTACTGTTATCTAAAAGGCAGAGCCAGGTGTACAGGATGGAACATGAAGGTGGACTAGGAGTGTGACCACTGAAGCACAGCATCACAGGGAGACGGTTAGGCCTCCGGATAACTGCGGGCAAGCCTGGCTGATGTCAGGCCTTCCACAAGTGGTGGAGGAATAGAGTCTTCTCTAAACTCCCCCGGGGAAAGGGAGACTCCCTTTCCCGGTCTGCTAAGTAGCAGGTGTTTTTCCTTGACACTGACGCTACGGCTAGACTACGGTCCACTTGGCAAGGGGCGTCTTCCCAGATGCTGGCATTACCACTAGATCAAGGAGCCCTCTGGTGGCCCTGCCCGGGCATAACAGAAGGCTCACACTTATCTTTTGGTTACTTCTCACTATGTCCCCTCAGCTCCTGTCTCTGTATGACCTGGTTTTTCCTAGGTTATGATTGTAGAGCAAGGATTATTTTAATATTGGAGTAAAGAGCAATTGCTACAAACTAATGATTAATGATATTCATATATAATCATATCTATTGTCTATATCTAGTATAACTATTCTTATTTTATATATTTTATTATACTGGAACAGCTCGTGCCCTTGATCTCTTGCCTCGGCACCTGGGTGGCTTGCCGCCCACAGCAACAAATATCTACAACAAAAAAGATAAATATTTCAAATAAATAATCTAACATTGAACTTCGAGGGACATAGGAAAGCAAGAGCAAAACAAACCCAAGATTAGTAGCAGGAAAGAAATAATAAAGATGACAGCTGAACTAAATGAAATAGAGACTAAAAAAGAATACAAAAGATCAACAAAACAAAGTCAGGCTTTTGAAAAGATTATCAAAATTAACACATCATTAGCTAGACTAAGAAAAATAAAGATGACTCCAAATAAAATTAGAAACAAAAAAGGAGACATTATAACTCATACCACAGAAGTACAAAGAAACATCAGAGATCATTAAGAACAGCTATATGCCAACAAGTTTGAAAATCTAGAGAAAATGGATAAACTCCTGGACACATATAACTTACCAAGACTGAACCAAGAAGAAATACAAAACATGAACAGACCATCAATGAGTAATGAGATTGCATCAGTAATAAAAAGTCCCCCAACAAAGAAAAGACCAGGACTGCATGGCTTCACAGCTGAATTCTACCAATCTTTAAAAAGAAAAAATAGTAACTCTTCTCAAACTATTCCAGAAACTTGAAGGTGGGGGGTGGAGGAGGGAATTTGTCCAAACTCATTCTATGAGGCCAGAATTGCCCTGACACCAAAACTAGGCAAGGACACAACCAAAAGAGAAAACTATAGGACAATATCCCTAGTGAAAATAGATGTAAAAATTCTCAACAAAATACTAACAAACCAAATCCAACAGCATATCAAAAAGATTATACAGCATGATTGAGTGGGATTTGTTTCAGGAATGCAAGGATGGTTCAATATATGAAAATCAATAAATGTGGTATATCACAACAGCAGAATGGACAAAAGTCATATGATCATCTTAAGAGATGCAGAAAAAGCATTTAATCAAATCAACAATCCCTTCATGATAAAAATTCTTAACAAATTAGGTATAGAAGGAATGTATCTCAATATAAAAAAAGGCCATATATGACAAACCCACAGCCAAAATCAGACTGATTGGGGGAAAAGTAGAAAGCTTTTTCTTTAAGAACTGGAACAAGACAAGAATGTCTACTTTCAACACTCTTATTCAACCTAGTACTGAAGGTTCCAGCCATGGACAAAAATCCGTCATCTTAAAGAGAGAGCTGAAAGCATTCCCAAATCAAATCGCTTTCATGATAAAAATTATTAACAAATTAGATTATAAAGGGAATATACATAATAAAAATGGCCATATGCTTGAGAAACTAGAGCCCACAGCCAACATCTACTGAATAGGAAAGTAGAAAGCTTTTTCTTTAAGAACTGGAACCAGACAAGGATGTCTACTTTCAATACTCTTATTCAATGTAGTACTGAAGGTTCTAGCCAGAGCAATTAGACAAAAGAAATAAAAGGCATCCAAATTGGAAATGAGGAAGTCAAGCTGTCCCTGTTTGCAGATGACAATTTTATATATAGAAAAACCTTAAGACTCCACCCAAAACTCTTAGTACTGACAAACACATTCAGTAAAGTTGCAGCATACAAAATCAACACACACAAATCAATACCATTTCTATGCAACAGTAACACACTACCTAAAAAAGAAATTAAGAAAGCATTCCCATTCACAATAGCTACAAACCCCCACTGCCAGGAATACATTTAACCAAGGAGGTTAAAGATCTCTACAATGAAAACTACAAAACCCTGATGTAAGAAATTGAACATGACACAAAATAAAGAAAAAACATCCTATGTTCATGAATTGGAAGAATTAATATTGTCCAAATAACCATATTATCCACACAATCTGTAGATTCAATGCAATTCCTATCAAAATATAAATTACATTCTTCACTGAAATAGAAAAAAGACTCTTAAAATTCCTATGAAACCACAAAGACCCTGAATAGCTAAACAAGCCTGACCAAAAAGAGCAAAGTTGGAGGAATCACACTACCTGACTTCAAAACATACTACAAAGCTATAGTAACCAAAACAGCATGGTACTGGTATGAAAACAGACACACAGGGCAATTGAACAAAATGCAGAACCCATAAACAAATCCACATAATTACAGCCCTAACTGACTTTTGACAAAGGTGCCAAGAACACATTTGCGGAAAGTATACCTTCTACAATAAATGGTGCTGGGAAAACTGGATATTCATATGCAGAAAATAAAACTAGGCCTCTATCTTTCACCATGTAAAAATCAGCTCATGATGGATTAAAGACTTAAATGTAAGATCCAAACTATAATACTACCAGAAGAAAATATAGGGGAAATGAGTCAGGACATTGGTCTGGGCAAAGATTTTATGAACAAAACTTCAGAAGCACTGGTAATGAAAGCAAAAATGGACAAATGGGCATATACCAATCTAAAATCCCTCTGCACAGCACAGGAAACAAATGACAAGGTGACAACCAATAGAATGGGAGAAAATATTTGCAAATTATACATCTGACCAGGAGTGAACAATTAGATTATATAAGGAATTCAAACAACTCAAGAGCAAAAAAAAATTAAGTTGATTAAAAAATGGGTGAAAGTTTCTGAATAGGCGTTTCTCAATAGAAAACATATAAAGAGCCAAAACATATGGAAAAAACCTCAACATCACTAATTACCAGAGAAATGCAAATTGAAACCACAATAAGATATAATCTCAACCAAGTTTGAAGGGCTTTTATCTAAAAGACAAACAGTAACAAATGCTGGTGAGAATGCAGAGAAATGGTAAAACTTACACACTGTTGGTGGGAATGTAAATCAGTACAGCCATTATGGAAAACAGTATGGGGTTTCCTCAAAAAAATAAACATAGAACGACCATATAATCCAGCAATCCCACTACTGGATATTTATCCAAAGGAAGGGAAATCAGTGTATTGAAGAGACGTCTGTACCCCCATGTTCACTGCAGCACTATTCACAAAAGACAAGACATGGAATCAGCCTAAGTGTTCATTAATAGGTAACTATATAAAGGAAATGTAATATACATACACAATGGAATACTATTAAGCCATAAAAAAGAATGAAATAGGCCCGGCATGGTGGCTAATACCTGTAATCCCAGCACTTTGGGAGGCCAAGACGGGTGGATTGCTTGAGTCCTGGAATTTGAGACCAGCCTGGGCAACATGGTGAAACCCCATCTCTGCAAAAAATGCAAACAAATTAGCTGGGTGTGGTGGCATGCACCTGTGGTCCCAGCTACTAGGGAGGCTGAGATGGGGGGATTGCTTGAGTCCAGGAGGCAGAGGTTGCAGTGAGCCAAGATCATGCCACTGTACTCCAACCTGGGCCACACAATAAGACCCTGGGAGTGTCTCAAGAAAAAAAATAAAATAAAGAAACCTGTAATATCAGCACTTTGGGAGGCCAAGGCAGGTGGATCACCTGAGGTCTCTGGTCTGAGGTCAGGAGTTCAAGAATAGCCTGGCCAACATGGCAAAACCCCGTCTCTACTAAAAATACAAAAATTAGCTGGGTGCCACATGCCTGTAATCTCAGCTACTCGGGAGGCTAAGGCAGAAGAATCGCTTAAACCTGGGAGGTGGAAGTTGCAGTGAGCCGAGACTGCGCCATTGCACTCTAGCCTGGGCAACAAAAGTGAAACTCCATCTCAAAAACAAAAAAAAACTTGCCATTTGTAGCAGTGTGTGCATGTAGGACATTATGTTAAGTGCAATAAATCAGGTAGAAAAAGTTCAATACTGCAATACTGCTAGTTGTTACTCATATGTCAGCACTAAGTAATTGACTTCATATTAGAAGAGTAAAATTAGAGTTACTGGAGACTGGGAAGGGTTAGGGGAGAAGCAGATAGGGAGAAGTTGTTTAATAAATACAAAGTTACAGAGGAATAAGTTCCAGTGTTCTGTAGCTCTTGTGGGGTGACTGTAATTCACAGTAACTTGTGTATTTTCAAACAGCTAGAAGAGAGGATTTTGAATGTTCCCAACAGATGAATGATAAATGTTTGATGGGCTTGGTAATTACCCTGATTTGATCATTATGCATTGCATATATGTATCAAAATATCACTCTGTATCCCATAAAGATGTAAAATTCTTACATGTCAATTAAAATTAAGGCACTTCCTACTTGCTTCCATTTCAGATGAGAAATTAGCTGTAATTCACATGACTATTTTTTATAGTCAATGCATCCTTTCTGTCTGGCTGTTTTTAGGATTTTTTTTTCCTTTAGTTTCCAAAAATTTAATTATGTGTCTTGGTGTGAATGTCTTTGAATTCATCTTATTTGGGATTTCTCAGCTTCTTGAATCTGTAGTTTTGTGCCTTTCACCACATTTGGAGAGTTTTCAGTAATTGTTACTTTAAATACATTTTCAGCCCAGCACTCTCTCTTAACTTTCCCGGATTTCCCATGATACAAAGATTAAGTCTTGTTATTACTGTCCCACAGATCCCTGAGGCTCTATAAATTTTTCTATTTTCTCTCTGTTGTTTGCATTGAGTAAATTCTATTGATGTATCTTCAAGTTCACTGGTGCCATCCTCTGTCATTTCCATTCTACAAGTCCGTTCATTGAGTTTTTAACATTTCGGTTATTATATTTTCAGTTCTATAATATTCATTTATTTTAAAAACAACTTGATTGAGGTTCATATATCATAAATGCACTCTCTTAAAGTGTGTGGTGCAGAGGATTTTAGTATATTCAGGATTATGCAACCATCATCACTAGCTAATTTCAGAACATTTTCATCACCTTATGAAGACATCCTGTAGCTGGCTGTGGTGGCTCACACCTGTAATCTCAGCACTTTGGGAGGCCAAGGTAGGAGGGTCATATGAGGCCAGGAGTTTGAGACCGGCCTGGGTACATAGCAAGACTTTCCATCTCTACAAAAAATTTTAAAAATCAGCCAGACATGGTGGCATGCACCTATAGTTCCAGCTACTCAGGAGGCTAACGTAGGAAGATCACTTGAGGCCAGGAAGTTGAGGCTGCAGTGAGCTATGATTATGCCACTGCACTCCAGCCTGGACAAGAAAGTGAGACTCTGTCTCCCAATAAAAAATTACATAAATAAATAAAAATAAAAAATAAAAACACTATACTATTTTCAGTCCTTTTCTCTTTCCTCCTCCTCTAGCCCCTGGAAACCACTAATCTAATTTGCATATCTATTGATTTGCCTATTCTGGAAACCTCATATGAATGGAATCGTACCCAGTATGTGGTCGTTTAAGTCTGGCTTCTCTCACTGAGCATGTTTTCAAGGTTGATGCACATCTAGTCGGTGTGGGTGCCTCGTTCCCTTTCTACAGCTCAGTGACGTTCTGTAATATGGACATACTGCATTTTCTTTATCCATTTATCAGTTGATGCACACGTGAGCTGTTTTCATCTTTATTATGAATAATGCTGCATGAACATTCATGTAGAGATTTTTGTGTGGACATAAGTTTACATTCCTCTTAGATATGTGCCCTGCAGTGGAACTGCCCTTCCTGGGCTCAAGTGGTATCTTCCAGGAATATCTCTATTTAACATGTGGACAAACGGCCAAACTTTCTCAAAGCAGTTGCACCATTTTGCAGTCTACCAGTAAAATCTGAGAGTTCCCATTTCTCCACATCCTTACCACTGTTTCATTTTTTTTTTTAAGACAGATTCTTACTCTGTCACCCAGGCTAGAGTGCAGTGGTGCAATCTCAGCTCACTGTAACCTCTGCCTCCTGGGTTCAGGCGATTCTCCTGTCTCAGCCTCCCGAGTAGCTGGGACTACAGGTGCACGTCACCATGCCCGGCTAATTTTTGTATTTTTAGTAGTGACAGGGTTTCACTATGTTGGCCAGGGTGGTCTCGAACTCCTGACCTCAGGTGATCCACCTGCCTCAGCCTCCCAAAATGCTGGGATTACAGGTGTGAGCCACTGCGCCTAGACTGTTTCATTTTTATAACTTCTATTTCTTTGCTGAGATTTCTATTTTTCCATTTATTTCAAGGGGATTTGCAATTTGTTATGGAAAGTTTTATGATGCCTGTTTTAAAATCCTTGCCAGATAATTCTGACACCCGAGTCTTCCTGGTGCTGGCCTCAGTTGATTGTCTCTTATTGAAATGGTCGTGTCCCTGGGTCTTCATATCATGAGTGATTCTTAGCTGTATCTTCTCTCGAGTTTTGGTTCCAACGACAGTTCAGTTCTCAGAGTTCTTGCATAGTTCTTCCGTGTCATTCTTCTGGTGCTGCTGGGACTCCCACTCAAACCCTCACCCTACCCCTACCCCTAATTCTACTAGTGCCATCTGGCAGCACGGAGGACGCCTCCCTGGCTGTCTGGCGTCACTGCCTTCTGTGGTGGTGGCACAGCTGAAGCCGATGGGCCCAGGTGGAGGGCGGAGATGCAGGGCTTCACTGATGCTGTGCTGTGAGCAGGTTGGACCACCTGCCTGGTGGTTGCGTCTAGTCCCATCAGCAGCTATCAGTGTGGGAGGAAACCCACAGCCTGCACCCTCCCCGTGTCTGGTGATGCTCAGGCCAGCAAGGCATTGGCTGCTCTGCTCACGGCTGAGAAGCAGAGCTGCTGATTTGCTCTGGAAAGGCTGTGGCTGTCTCCATTGGCCCCAGGACGTCCTTGGCAGCTCCCACCTCTGTGTATGTGACTCTGGGCTGTGACCTCCACCGTTGCCCCAGCTAAGCAGTGAGGACTTGCTGAAGCCCAGAGGGCTGTGGGACCATGAACGTAGCTCTCTGGACCCTGGGACTCGGGCCCCTTCTTCTCAATCTCTGGGCAGTCCCCACTGGTAAGTTTCTCCTTCCTTCATCCATGGAACTTTCTGGAGGCAGCAACTCTGTCGATGCCCAGGCCCCGGGGCATGAGGGTCCCTGCAGTGACCTGCTGTCTGTCTGGGTCTCACTCAGCCCAGAGTTTGTCGGACATGCTGGGGCAGGAGGGAGGTGGCTCCACATGGCTGGATCCCTGTGACCTCAGGGCCCCCAGCCCCTAACCCCACTGCTCGGAACCCAGGGCACAGGGCTGGGTCAGGCCCTGGACAAAATGAGGGACACGGCCCAGTGTCTGGTCCCAATGACCCCGATCAACAGAGTCCTGAGGGGTCCTGTGGGGGCTGCTCCATCCATGTC
>NW_022161531.1:0-14261 GCF_008728515.1 Papio anubis
AGTTAAAATGATAGCTCAGTTCATTTACTGAAAACAAAGGAAGCATTTAAAACAAATTATCTTCGTCTTCATAACCTTTCAAGACTAGCCCCTAATTACCTGCAAGGAAGCCCAAATTCCTGTGTGTTCCTTATGCTTTTTCCCGTTGTGGAAAAAAGAAAGTGATTGCACCTTTCTTTCCATTTCCTAATCCTACATAATGCCTTGCATTTGGCTGGAGACTTACTCAGAGTGGGAGAGCCTGAGATAAGAGATCGAGACAAGGTGTGCAGGGGATTCCAGGGCAGGCCGGCCCACGACCTGGCCAGCCCTGCCACTGACCTGCTTTCCCAATCCAGGTAAGCTACTTACAACTTCCAAGGTGAAACTGTTAGAAAATTAAGAAAAAAAAAATAGACTTGTGTAAATTTAGGAGGCACGACTTTTCCCTGGAGTTGAAGGGAACTATACTAAGTTCTACAGAACTTGAGTATTTTAAGATGCTTAAGTTATCATTGTGCTGCTCTATTCAGCCACAAGGATCTTGTGCTATACATTTATTGTAGAATTTGCATGTTAAAACACACCCACACTCAAGCCACCACATTACTGTATTTGTGACTTTTGTTGCAGAAATGTTACTATACATTTTTATTTTTCATATTTCAGCTGTGAATTTTTAAAATATCTCAACATTCAAAGGCATGAAGAGTTAGTGAATTGTTTACTAAAGTATCATTTTAAAAGACATTCAAAAGTGTATTTTACAAGTTTGAACATCTCATATATACTAATCAGAGTCAGCCTTAATGAAGATTTGGTCTACTTAGAACAGAAATCTGCATATTAAGCTATTAAATGTTACTCAATGAAGTCACTGAAGATTTCTAGTGCCATAATCTGATGAAAACAGGAGAGATGTTTCTCAATAGATTGTCAATGGTTATGGTAAAAAAAAAAAAAAAATTAACCAATGAAATGTGTTGTTCCTTGGCACGATTGCAACACAATTCTGGGAAAATACAAGTCTCAAAATTTCCACTGCGATTCAGTGAACTAAAGAAGCATTACTCAGTAAATTATTATGAAAATTTAGTAAAAAGTTAGGTGAACCTAGATCCTGTTATCACATTATTTAAAATATCAAGTCAATTAAATGTTTAGATATGGAAAGTGCAAATATAAAACAAGACACATGAATGGGTAAAGATCTAGCTGAACTATGAGCAAAGGCAATGAAGAAAACATGGAAAGTAAAATTAGCTTTTGGAAAATGAAAATCTGAATAAAACAATTTTTTTCTAATTAGGAAACTTATGGTTCATATGACAAATGAAAGGCTAAGGATCGGTAATGTGTAAGATTCTCTTGCATATTAATCAGAAGAGAGACATGTCAATTTTTAAAAAACATGTTAGTAAAGAATTTGTGGAAGACTTGTACATACAAAATAAGACGTTAATGATAAAAAGCACAAAAATGTCCATTTTTTAATTTGTTGAATAACAGAGGCAAAAATGTATGATTATCAGTGTTGCTGTGAGTACAGTGGAAACACCAAGTGCCGCCTTTTGTGGTATGTCAGGGTCATTCCCTGATGGGTACAATGCAAATATATGAATATGAGAGGGACACTGTTTAATAAAAATGTAACAACTGATAAAGGAATTTCTTACACAGATTCATTATAGTATAGTTTTAGATTAATAAAATCAGAAGAATCTACATTGGAAATAAGAAAACTCAGATTCTGTTAAGGTAAAATATTATGAAGCTATATTCAAAAACAATATTTCTAAAAAGTATTTAAACACTGAAAATATGGATAACAAGCACAATATTTATGCAGATGTAGAGTTATATACAGCATGACTAGTATTTTTGTATCTATGTATCCATCTATATATTTAAAAATATGTTCTCCCACAAAAGATGAGTATGTGAGATGATGGATATGTAAATTATTATGACATGGTCATTCCACAAGGTGTACATGTAATGAAACATCTCACTGTAACCCCCAAATATATACATTTGTCAGTTAAAGACAATATTCAAAATCCTGTCTTTTAGCTATTTTGAAACTTTTATTTTAATTATTCTGATTATACAATGTATGTATGTATCAAAACATCACCCCATACCCTGTAAAAATATACAATTGTTATGAGTTGATTAAAAACAAAAACTTAAATTTTACAAAGAAAACAAAACTTTACAGTAAATAAAATGTGGTGGGATTAGAGATACCTTTACTTCTTTCAGTTACATCTATGTCTTAAATTATCTATAGCACTCACAAATGTATAGAGTGAAAAAGATGTTTTAAAAGATGAAAACCATGACACGGGAACTACGTGACAAATGCACAAGCTTCAGTAACTGACTCAATCAACTGGAAGAAAGTATCAGTGATTGAAAATCAAATGAATGAAATGAAGCGAGAAGAGAAATGTAGAGAAAAAAGAGTAAAAAGAAATGAACAAAGCCTCCAAGAAATATGGGATTATGTGAAAAGACCAAATCTATGTCTGATTGGTGCGCCTGAAAGTGACTAGGAGAATGGAACCAAGTTGGAAAACACTCTGCAGGATATCATCCAGGAGAACTTCCCCAACCTAGCAAGGCAGGAAAACATTCAGATTTAGGAAGTACAGAGAATGCCACAAAGATACTCCTCGAGAAGAGCAACTCCAAGACACATAATTGTCAGATTCAAGGTTGAAATGAAGGAAAAAATATTAAGGGCAGCCAGAGAGAAAGGTCAGGTTACCCACAAAGGGAAGCCCATTAGATTAACAGCAGATCTCTCAGCAGAAACTCTACAAGCCAGAAGAGAGTGGGAGCCAATATTCAACATTCTTAAAGAATTTAAACCCAGAATTTCATATCCAGCCAAACTAAGTTTCATAAGTGAAGGAGAAATAAAATCCTTTACAGACAAACAAATGCTTAAAGATTTTGTCACCACCAGGCCTGCCCTACAAGAGCTCCTGAAGGAAGCACTAAACATGGAAAGGGAAAAACTGGTAACAGCCATTGCAAAACACATGCCAAAATGTAAAGATCATTGATGCTAGGAAGAAACTGCATCAACTAACAAGCAAAATAACCAGCTAATATCATGACAGGATCAAGTTCACACATATTAACCTTAAATGTAAATGGGCTAAATGATCCAATTAAAAGACACAGACTGGCAAATTGGATAAAGAGTCAAGACCCATCAGTTTGCTGTATTCAGGAGACCCATGTCACTTGCAGAGACACAAATAGGCTCAAAATAAGGGATGGGGGAAGATCTACCAAACAAATGGAAAACAAAAAGGCAGGGGTTGGCATCCTAGTCTCTGATTAAAAAAAAAAAAAAGTTAAAACAAAAAAACTTTAAACCAACAAAGATCAAAGAGACAAAGAAGGCCATTACATAACGGTAAAGGGATCAATTCAACAAGAGCAGCTAACTATCCTAAATATATATGCACCCAATACAGGAGCACCCAGATTCATAAAGCAAGTCCTTAGAGACTTACAAAGAGACTTAGACTCCTATACAATAATAATGGGAGACTAACACCCCACTGTCAACATTAGACAGATCGAGACAGAAAGTTAACAGGATATCCAGGAAGTGAACTCAACTCTTGCACCAAGTGGAACTAATAGAACTCTCCACCCTCAAATCAACAGAATATACATTCTTCTCAGCACCACATCACACTTATTCCAAAATTGACCACATAGTTGGAAGTAAAGCACTCCTCAGCAAATGTAAAAGAACAGAAATGTTAAACTCTCTCAGACCACAGTGCAGTCAAACTAGAACTCAGGACTAAAACTCACTCAAAACCACTCAACTACATGGAAACTGAACAACCTGCTCCTGAATGACTACTGGGTACATAACAAAATTAAGGCAGAAATAAAGATACAACATACCAGAATCTCTGGGACACATTTAAAGCAGTGTGTAGAGGGAAATGTATAGCACTAAATGTCCACAAGAGGAAGCAGGGAAGATCTAAAATTGACACCCTAACATCACAATTAAAAGAACTAGAAAAGCAAGAGCAAACACATTCAAAAATGCTAGCAGAAGGCAAGAAATAACTAAGATCAGAGCAGAACTGAGGGAAATAGACACAACCCTTCAAAAAAATATATGAATCCAGGAGCTGGTTTTTTGAAAAGATTAACAAAATGGATAAACTGCTAGCAAGACTACTAAAGAAGAGAGAAGAATCCAATAGATGCAATAAAAAATAATACAGGGGATATGGCCACCGACCCCACAGAAATACAAACTACCATCAGAGAATACTATAAACACCTCTACACAAATAAACTAGAAAACCTAGAAGAAATGGGTAATTTCCTGGACACTTACACTCTCCCAAGACTAAACCAGGAGGAAGTTGAATCCATGAATAGACCAATAGCGGCTCTGAAATGGAGACAATAATTAATAGCCTACCAACCAAAAAAAGTCCAGAAACAGAAGGATTCACAGCCAAATTCTACCAGAGGTACAAAGAGGAGCTGGTACCATTCCTTCTGAAACTATTCCAATCAATAGAAAAAGAGGGAATCCTCCCTAACTCATTTTATGAGGCCAACATCATCCTGATACCAAAGCCTGGCAGAGACAACAAAAAAAGGGTAACTTTAGACCAATATCCCTGATGAAAATCAATGTAAATATCCTCAAATAAAATACTGGCAAACAGAATCCAGCAGCACATCAAAAAGCTTATCCACCATGATCAAGTGGGCTTCATCCCTGGCATGCAAGGCTGGTTCAACATATGCAAATCAATAAACCTAATCCAGCATATAAACAGAACCAAAGACAAAAGCCACATGATTATCAACAGATGCAGAAAAGGCCTTTGAAAAAATTCAACAGCCCTTCATGCTAAAAAAACTCAATAAATTTAGAATTGATGGAACGTATCTCAAAATAACAGCTATGTATGACAAACTCACAGCCAGTATCATACTGAATGGACAAAAACTGGAAGCATTCCCTTTGAAAACTGGCACAAGACAGGGAAGCCCTCTCTCACCACTCCTATTCAACATAGGGTTGGAAGTTCTGGCTAGGGCAATCAGGCAAGAGAAAGAAATCAAGGGTATTCAGTTAGGAAAAGAAGTCAAATTGTCCCTCTTTGCAGATGACATGATTGTATATTTAGAAGACCCCATCATCTCAGCCCAAAATCTCCTTAAGCTGATAAGCAACTTCAAGCAGAATCTCAGGATACAAAATCAATGTGCAAAAATCACAAGCATTCTTTTATACCAATAACAGACAGAGAGCCAAATCATGAATGAACTCCCAATTCACAATTGCTTCAAAGAGAATAAAATACCTAGGAATCAAACTTACAAGGGATGTGAAGGGCCTCTTCAGGGAGAACTACAAACCACTGCCCAGTGAAATAAAAGAGGACACAAACAAATCGAAGAACATACCATGCTCATAGATAGGAAGAATCAATATCGTGAAAATGGCCATACTGCCCAAGGTAATTTATAGATTCAATGCCATCCCCATTAAGCTACCAATGACTTTCTTCTTCACAGAATTGGAAAAAAAACTGCTTTAAAGTTCATATGGAACCAAAAAAGAGCCCACATTGTCAAGACAATCCTAAGTCAAAAGAATAAAGCTGGAGACTTCAAGCTACCTGACTTCAAACTATACTACAAGGCTACAGTAACCAAAACAGCATGGTACTGGGACCAAAACAGAGATATAGACCAATGGAACAGAACAGAGCCCTCAGAAATAATACCACACATCTACAGCCATCTGATCTTTGACAAACCTGACAAAAAACAAGAAATGGGGAAAGGATTCCCTATTTAATAAATGGTGCTGGGAAAATTGGCTAGCCATAAGTAGAAAGCTGAAACTGGATCCTTTCCTTACTCCTTTATCTGAAAATTAATTTGAGATGGATTAGAGACTTAAATATTAGACCTAAAACCATAAAAACCCTAGAAGAAAACCTAGGTAATATCATTCAGGACATAGGGCATGGGCAAGCACTTCATGTCTAAAACATCAAAAGCAACAGCAACAAAAGACAAAATTGATAAATGAGATCTAATTAAACTAAAGAGCTTCTGCACAGCAAAAGAAACTACCATCAGAGTGAGCAGGCAACCTACAAAATGGGAGAATATTTTTGCAATCTACTTATCTGACAAAGGGCTAATATCCAGAACCTACAAAGAACTCAAACCAATTTACAAGAAAAAACCAACCCCATCAAAAAGTGGGCAAAGGATATGAACAGACACTTCTCAAAAGAAGACATTTATGCAGCCAACAGACACATGAAAAAATGTTCATCATCACTGGCCATCAGAGAAATGCAAATCAAAACCACAATGAGATACCATCTCACACCAGTTAGAATGGCAATCATTAATAAGTCAGGAAACAACAGGTGCTGGAGAGGATGTGGAGAAATAGGAACACTTTTACACCGTTGGTGGGACTGTAAACTAGTTCAACCATTGTGGAAGACAGTATGGTGATTCATCAAGGATCTAGAACTCGAAATACTATTTGACCCAGCCATCCCATTACTGGGTATATACCCAAAGGATTATAAATCATGCTGCTATAAAGACACATGAACACGTATGTTTATTGTGGCACTATTCACAATAGCAAAGACGTGAAATCAACCCAAATGTCCATCAGTGACAGACTGGATTAAGAAAATGTGGCACATCTACATCATGGAATAACTATACAGCCATAAAAAGGATGAGTGTGTGTCCTTTTTTTAGGGACATGGATGCAACTGGAAACCATCATTCTCAGCAAACTATTGCAAGGACAGAAAACCAAACACTGCATGTTCTCACTCATAGGTGGGAATTGAACAATGAGATCACTTGGACACAGGAAGGGGAACATCACACACCAGGTCCTATTGTGGGGAGGGAGGTTGGGGGAGGGTGGTGGGAGGGATAGCATTAGGAGATATACCTAATGTAAATGACAAGTTAATGGGTGCAGCACACCAACATGGCACATGTAAACATATGTAACAAACCTGCATGTTTTGCACATGTACCCTAGAACTTAAGATTAAAAAATCACACACACACACAAAATGACTTCATACCGTATGATTCCAGGTATATAAAGGAAAAAAAGCAAATAAACTAATCAATGCTATTAGTATTGGTGCCCAAGAGAGGTTTCAGAGATAGATCATGTATTGAGTCTTGATTTAGATGCGTTAAATTTGTAAAAATTCAGAGATGTGAATTTTTCTGAATGTTATACTTCAAAAATGACATTTTTTCTTGTCTGATAATCTTTATTTTCAATTAACAATAATTATACATATTTCTGGAGTACAATGTGGTGTTTTGATATGTTTATGCTGCAGAATTAAACCAATATAATGAATGAAAAAAGGTAATTTAATATAATTTTAATCACAAGAATTATTGACATGAGTTTCTTTTTTTTGGTCACCATGCAGGGCCTCCTGGTTTGGGCTGAAACACAGCTGCCCCTCTCTGGGCTGACCACACCTATTGGTAGCAGCTCTGCATCTCTCTGGGCTGGGGTCCAAAAAACAAGTGAAAGGCCCTCATCTACAACCCTGCCAGGTCCCTCCCCCCACAACGCTGCCTCCAGGTTGAGGGAACAAAGCCTGAGTCACCCCAGAGGTGTGGCCTGTAGCCCAGGAAAAGGAGCCCACACTTTCAGACCACTGAGAGGGAGCATGGCTGCAATGGTGAGGAAACACAGAGGAGCCGCAGGGCTGAACAAGGGCCTATCTACTGGCCATTATGCTTAAGCACCATCTACTGGATCACAGCCCAAACTTCAACATCAAAAATACTCTAATATACCTCCCTGTGAAACCAAGGCCAAAAACTCAGCTATGAATAAAGACCCTGCACAAAGCCTTGGCCCTCTGAAAACATCTAGAAGTCAACTGACTGTACTCAAGTTACACCACAGTGAAGGGGACATGAGCCCACACAGATGAGAAGGAACTAGTACAAGAACTCTGGCAACTCAAAAAACCAGAACATCTTTTCTCCAAACAACTGCCCTAGTCCCCAACTAGGGCTCTTAAGTAGTCTAAAATGGTTGAAATGACAAATAGGATTCAGAATATAAATAGGAATGAAGATCATCAATATTCGGGAGAGTTGAGACCCAATCCAAAGAATCTAAGAATTACAATAGAGGAGTGATAGATGAAATGGTTATTATAGGAAAGAAACAAACTGATCTGTGAGAGCTGAAAAACACAAGAATTTCTTAATACAGTCACAAATATTAACAGATTAAACTAAGCTGAAGAAAGAGTCTCAGAGCTTGAAGACGTACTCCCAACTCAGAAAAAATAAAAATTAAAGAGTGGAGAAAACATCTGAGAAATATGGAATTATGTAGAGAGACCAGATCTATGATTTATATGGTATCTCTGGAAGAGGGGGAGAAGACAAGCAATTTAGGAGACATATTTCAGGAAATTGCCCATGAAGATTTCCCCCACATTGTTAGAGAGGCCAATATTCAAATTGAGAGCACTGAGTGAGAACACATTTGGTCTCCCCTGTGAGCCCTTTGGTCCCCTGCTCATCACCAGGAAGGGCCCCTGGTGTAGGCCCATGACACAGCTGGAACACTCTGGGTCAGTCACACCTATCGGTAGCAGCTCTGCATTTCTCCATATTCGTGTGGGGTAAAGTGTGGTTGGTTGGAGGAAAGAAGATACTCTGGCTTTTTGAGTTGCCAGAGTTCTTGCACTGGTTTGTTCTCATCTGTGTGGGCTCATATCCCTTTAACTGTGCTGTCATTTCGGCACATTTCAGTACTTCTTTTCTGCAAGACACAACACAAGAAGTCCATCACTAAGATACATAGTCATCAGATTCTCAAAGATGGAAAACAAGAAAAATGTTAAAGGCAGCTAGAGAAAAGAGGCAAGTCACCTGCCAAGGAAACCCCATCAGGCTAACAGCAGATCCTTCAGCAGAAACCCTACAAACCAGAAGAGGTTGGGGGCCTATGTTCAGCATTCCTAAAGAATATTCAAACCAAGTATTTTATATCCAGCCAAACTAAGCTTCATAAGCAAAGGAAAGATAAGTTTCTTTTCAGACAAGCAAATGCTAAGGGAGTTCATTACAACCAGACCTGCCTTACAAGAGGTCCTGAAAGGAGTGTTAAATGTGGAAAGAAAAGACCATTACACCAGGCACTACCAAAAGACACTTAAATACGTAGACCATTGACACCATAAAGCAACCACACAAACAAGCCTGCAGAAAAACCACCTAGGAATAGGATGACAGGATCAAATCTACATGTATCAATGTTAATCTTGAATGTAAACAAGCTAAATACCTCATTTAAAGGGCACAGAGTGGGAAGCTGGATAAAGAAGATTCAAAGATATGCTGTCATCAAAGGACCCATTTAACGTGCAATGACACCAATAGGCTCAAAGGGATGGAAAAAAATCTACCAAGCAAATGGAAACAAAGCAGGGGTTTCAATTCTAATTTCGGGCAAAACAGACTTCAAAACAACTAAGGTCACAAAAGACAAAGATGGCCATAATATAATGGTACAGGTTTCCATTCCACAAGATCTAACTATCCTAGATATCTATGCATACAACACAGAAGCACCCAGGTCCATGAAGCCAGTTATACAGAGACCTACAAAGATACTTAGACTCCCACACAGTAAGAATGGGAGATTTCAGCATCCCACTGACAGTTTTGAGGCAAAATAACAAAGATACTTGAGACCTAACCTCAACACTTGGCCAAATGGACCTAACAGACATCTTCACAACTCTGAACCCCAAAACAGTAAACATTCTTCTCACCTGTACGTGGCATATACTCCAAAATTGACCACACAATCTCACACAAAACCACCCTCAGCAACTGAATTATAGCAACCATACTCTTGGATCACAGTGCAATAAAAATAGAGACCAATACTAAGAAAATCACTCAAAACAGTTATATGAAAATTAAACAATATGCTAATGGTGACCTTTGTAGACAACCAAATTAAAGCAGAGATCAATAAATTATTTGAAACTAATGAGAAGATAAAACACACCAGAATCTCTAGGATGTAGCTAAAGCAGTGTTAAGAGGAGTTTGCAGCACTAACTATCCACATGAAAAGTCAGAAAGACCTAAAATTAACAACCTAACATCACACTTAGAAGTAGATAAACAAGAGTAAACCAACTCCAAAACTAGCAAAGAGTAATCAAAATCAGAGCTTCATGGGAGGAAATTGAGATGTGAAAAACCATATAAAAATAACAAATCCAGAAGTATTTGAAAAAAATAAAGACTAAAAATAGACCACTAGATAAAGAGAAGTTACAAATAAGTACAATCAGGATTGACAAAGGGTTCGTTACCACCAACCCCACAGAAAAACAAAGAAAACCCTCAGAGACCACTATCAACAGCTTTATGCACACAAACTAGAAAATCTAGAAGTCAATTTCTGGACACATACAACCTCCCAAGATTGAATCAGGATGAAGCTGAGTCCTTGAACAAATAAAAAGTTCTGAAATTAAATTAGTAATAGAAAGCCTACCAACAACAAATAGCCCAGGACCAGACAGATTCATAGCTAAATCCTACAAGATGTAGAGAAAGAGCTCATGTCATTCCTACTGAAAGTATTCCAAAGAATTGAGGAGGAGAGACCCCCTCCCTAACTTATTCTATAAGGCCAGCAACATCCTGATACCAAAGCCTGGCAGACACACACACACAGACACACACACACAAAGGAAAACTAGAAAATTCAGGCCAATATCCTTGATTAACATAGATGCAAAAATCTTCAAAATACAATCTAACAACACATCAAAAAGCTTATCCACCATGATCAAAGTAGGCTTCATCCCTGGGATGCAAGGTTGGTTCAACATCACATCACATAGACAGGGGTAAAAACAAAAACCGCATGATTATCTCAATGCATTCAGAAAAGGCTTTTGATAAATTTCAACTCCCATTTGTGTTATATTGAAGAAATATACCTCAAAATAACAAGAGCCTTCTATGAAAACTCCAGTGAACATCATACTGGAATGGGCAAAAGCTGGAAGCATTTCCTTAAAAACCAGCACAAGACAAGGAAGCCTTCTCTCACCACTCCTACTCAATATAGTATTGGAAGTTCTGGCCAGAGCAATCAGGCAAGAGAAGGAAATAAAAGGCATCCAAATAGGAAGAAAAAACCTCAAACTATCCCTGTTTGCAGACATGATACTATAGCTAGCAAACTCCATGGTCTCTGTCCCAAAGCTCCTTGATCTGATAAATTCAGCAAACAAGGTACAAAACTCAGACTTCCTATGCACCAATAGCATTCATGCTGAGAGCCAAATAAAAAATGCAGTCTCCTTGATAATAGCCACAAAAATAAGATATCTAGGAATACAGCTAACCAGAGAGGTGAAAGATCGATCCAGTGAAAATTACAAAACACTACTCAAAGAAATAAGAGATGAAACATCAAATGGAAAAACATTACATGCTCATGAATAGGAAGAATCAAATATCATGAAAATAGTCATCCTGCCCAAGGCAATTTATAGATGCAATGCTATTCATTTAACACTACCTATGGAATTCTTCACAGAATTAGAAAAAAGTGTTTTAAAATTCACATGGAACCAAAAAAGAGCCCAAATAACCAAGGCGATCCTAAGCAAAAAGAACAAAGCTGGAGGCATCACACTACCCAACTTTAAATCATACAACTAGGGCTACAGCTACCAAAACAGCATGGTACTGGTACAAAGACAGACCAATGGGACAAAGTAGAGAGCCCAGAAATAATGACACATCTAAAACCATCTGACATTCAACAAGGTGAACAAAAACAAGTAATAGGGAAAGATCTCCCTGTTCAGTAAATGTTGCTAAAATAACTGTGTAGCCATAATGCAAAAGATTGAAACTGGAACTCTTCCTTATCAATCTTGAGTTGATTTTTGTATATGGTATAAAACACTTATGTGTAAAATCTAAAACCATAAAACATCTGGAAGGTAACCTAAGAAATATCATTCTAGACATAGGACCCAGAAAAGATTTTATGGTGAAGATGCCAACAGCAAGGTGAAGCAAGGTCACCAAAAGCAAAAACTGACAAATGAGATCTAATTAAACTAAAGAGCTTTTGCACAGTGGGCAAAGCATATTAACAAATACTTTTCCAAAAAAGACTTACATGCAGCCAACAAGGATATGAAAAATACTCAATATCACTAATCATTAAAGAAGTCCAAATAAAAACCACAATGAGATACCATCTCACACCTGTCAGTGCGGCTACTAAAAAGTCAAAAAATAACAGATGTTGGTTAGGTTGCAGCGAGTAGGGAATGCTTATATACTCCTGTTGGGAATGTAAATTAGTTCAGCCATTGTAAAAGTAGGTTGGCGATTTCTGAAAGAACTTAAAATAGTTACCCTTTGACCCAAAGGAGTATAAATCATTCTACCATAAAGTCACACACACACACACACACATTCATCACAGCGTTGTTCACAATAGCAAAGACATGGAATCAACCTAAATGCCCATTATAATAGTAGACTGGATAAAGAAAATCCTGTACATATACGTCATGGAATACTATGCAGCCAGAAAACAATATCGTGTTCTTTGTGGCAATGTTGATGGGGCTAGAGGCCATTATCCTAAGTAAACTAGTACAGAAATGGAAAACCAAATACCACATATTTTCACTTATGAGTGGGAGCTAAACAGAGTACCTATGGACACAAAGAATAGCAGACCCCCCGGGCCTAGCTGAGAGTGAAGGTAGGGAGTAGAGTGAGGACTGAAAAAGTACGTATCAGGAACTATGCTTATTACTTGGGTGGTGAAATAATCAGTGACATGCAATTTACCTATATAACAAACCTGCACATGGACCCCTCAACCTGAAATAAAAGTTAAAAAAAAAAAAAACTCTTAAAGAAAAAAAGAATGTCTCAAGGGCAAATGCTGTTAGAATAAAACTACCAATCCTGAATTGTAAACTCAGCTATACTATCATTCAAAAGGGTAGTCAGACAGGAGAAATAGGTTTAGATCTATTGTATAACAGGATGATTGCAGTTTATATGTATGTATTATGTATTTTCAAATGGCTAGGGTATAGGTTTTAAATATTCCCATCACTCAAAATTATAGGATGTGAAGTAATTGATATGTTGATTAGCTTGTCTTTCCAAAATGTATATATATGTGTGTATATATATATACACAATGTGTTGTACACCATACATATATGCAATGTTTGTCAATTAAAATATAAGTTTAAAAATTTGAAACAAAACGGTAATAAATTAAAAAGATCAAATTAACAAAAGATATTTTCTGGCCTGTTTTGAAACACGAGTGTTTACCACTCAGTGAACGGACTATTATGTTTAAACCATACATACAGAAGAATCGAGATGTTAGGAGAAAAAACAGCAATGAAGATTTAGAAGCTGGAAAGCCAAAGGAAACTGTTTTTGACATAAAAATCTCAAAGCAGAACACTGAGCTGGTGATTGAAGTTCAGAAGCAAGTTGGTTCCTATTGGAAGAACTCATCAGGGCTAAATGCTACAGGTAACGCTGAGATGGGAGGCTTGGCTGAAAGTTTGTACACAAACTGTTACACACCCACTTCAGTTAGACGACCCTTCCTCCCCGACCTGACAATGCTAGCTGGGGAGGTGTTGTGCCCAAGGGGCTCTGGGATTGGAAAACAGACGTCGTGTGGGTTAAGTGGCAAGACTGCGCCCTGTATTGTGAAGCACGCCAGCTCATTCCCCAGCGTGGGTCTCAGAATGCTGGCAGCCCCCAGAAGGATTTGCAGAGGAAGCAGACCACACCAAAGAAAACACCTAGCAATACCGACATTTGAGGTTTCCAAAATAAATCATTTTCATCATAGTTTAGTGAATCCCACTTGTTATCAAGACTTGTCCTTATCCAGAGACTTTAACATTAGGAAAAAGACAGGGATTACGCCGCTTGAGGAAAACTTCTAAAATAAAAGGCAGAAATCATACGAATCAGTGAAAATAAGAGGAAATACAGTATGCAGCAAGTAGAGAAAGTCTATAAAAGATAACTGACTAATCTGCTGAGAGAAGAACGTAAGAACAGATATTAAACTAGAACAGGGTGTTTTGGGAGTTCTTGAACATTTAGATTATGACAGTGTAGAC
>NW_022161532.1:0-14259 GCF_008728515.1 Papio anubis
GCCCCATAATAGGCCCCGGTGTGTGATGTTCCCCTTCCTGAGTCCAAGTGATCTCATTGTTCAGTTCCCACCTATGAGTGAGAACATGCGGTATTTGGTTTTCTGTTCTTGCGATAGTTTGCTGAGAATGGTGGTTTCCAGCTGCATCCATGTCCCTACAAAGGACACAAACTCATCCTTTTTTATGGCTGCATAGTATTCCATGGTGTATATGTGCCACATTTTCTTAATTTAGTATGTCACTGATGGACATTTGGGGTGATTCCAAGTCTTTGCTGTTGTGAATAGTGCCGCAATAAACATATGTGTCATGTGTCTTTATAGCAGCATGATTTATAATCCTTTGGGTATATACCCAGTAATGGCATGGCTGGGTCATATAGTATTTCTAGTTCTAGATTCTTGAGGAATTGCCATACTGTTTTCCACAATGGTTGAACCAGTTTACAATCCCACCAACAGTGTAAAAGTGTTCCTATTTCTCCACATCCTCTCCAGCACCTGTTGTTTCCTGACTTAATGATTGCCATTCTAACTGGTGTGAGATGGTATCTCATTGTGGTTTTGATTTGCATTTCTCTGATGATCAGTGATGACGAGCATTTTTTCATGTGCCTGGTGGCTGTATGCATGTCTTCTTTTGAGAAATGTCTGTTCATATTCTTTGCCCACTTTTTGATGGGGTTGTTCGTTTTTTTCTCGTAAATTTGTTTGAGTACTTTGTAGGTTCTGGATATTAGCCCTTTGTCAGATGAATAGATTGAAAAAGTTTTCTCCCATTCTGTAGGTGACCTGTCCACTCTGATGGTAGTTTCCTTTGCTGTGCAGCAGCTCTTTAGTTTAACTAGATCCCATTTGTCAATTTTGGCTTTTGTTGCCGTTGCTTTTGGTGTTTTAGACATGAAGTCCTTGCCCATGCCTATGTCCTGAATGGTATTACCTAGGTTTTCTTCTAGGGTTTTTATGGTTTTAGGTCTAACATTTAAGTCTCTAATCCATCTTGAATTAATTTTCATATAAGGAATAAGGAAAGGATTCAGTTTGAGCTTTCTACTTATGGCTAGCCAATTTTCCCAAGACCATTTATTAAATAGGAAATTCTTTCCCCATTTCTTGTTTTTCTGAGGTTTGTCAAAGATCAGATGGCTGTATATGTGTGGTGTTATTTGAGGGCTCTGTTCTGTTCCATTGGTCTATATGTCTGTTTTGGTACCAGTACCATGCTGTTTTGGTTACTGTAGCCTCGTAGTATAGTTTGAAGTCAGGTAGCATGATGCCTCCAGCTTTGTTCTTTTGGCGTAGGATTGTCTTGGCAATTCGGGATCTTTTTCAGTTACATATGAACTTTAAAGCAGTTTTTTCCAATTACGTGAAGAAAGTCATTGGTAGCTTGATGGGAATGGCATTGAATCTATAAATCACCTTGGGCAGTATGGCCATTTTCACGATATTGATTCTTCCTATATATGAGCATGGTATGTTCTTCCATTTGTTTGTGTCCTCTTTTATTTCACTGAGCAGTGGTTTGTACTTGTCCTTGAAGAGGTCCTTTACATCCCTTGTAAGTTGGATTCCTAGGTGTTTTATTCTCTTTGAAGCTATTATGAATTGGAGTTCATTCATGATTTGGCTCTCTGTTTGTGTGCTACTGGTGTATAAGAATGCTTGTGATTTTTGCACATTGATTTTGCATCCTGAGACTTTGCTGAAGTTGCTTATCAGCTTAAGGAGATTTTGCGCTGAGACAGTGGGGTTTTCAAAATATACAATCATGTCATCTGCAAACAGGGACAATTTGACTTCTTCTTTTCCTAACTGAATACCCTTGATTTCTTTCTCTTGCCTGATTTCCCTAACCAGAAATTCCCACACTATGTTGAGTAGGAGTGGTGGGAGAGGGCATCCCTGTCTTGTGCCAGTTTTCAAAGGGAATGCTTCCAGTTTTTGCCCATTCAGTATGGTATTGACTGTGGGTTTGTCATAAATAGCTCTTATTATTTTGAGATACATTCCATCAATACCGAATTTATTGAGGGTTTTTAGCATGAAGGGCTGTTGAATTTTGTCAAAGGCCTTTTCTGCATCTATTGAGATAGTCATGTGGTTTTTGTCTTTGGTTCTGTTTATATGCTGGATTACATATATTGGTTGTATGTTGAACCAGCCTTGCATCAAGATGACCTTGATCATAGTCAGATAAGCTTTTCATGCTGCTGGACGGTTTGTGTTTGGTAAGGATTTTTTGCATCGATGTTCATCAGGGATATTGGTCTAAAAATTCTCTTTTTTTGTTGTGTTTCTGCCAGGCTTTGGTATCAGGATGATGTTGGCGCATAAAATGAGTTAGGGAGGATTCCTTCTTTTTCTATTGATTGGAATAGTTTCAGAGGAATGGTACGGCTCTCACTAGCCACCCTCTCCGCTGGAGATCAGCCGTGGAATCTATCTGGTCTTGGACTTTTTTGATTGGTAGAAGTATTGTGAACTTACTCCAATTTCAGAACGGCTATTGGTCTACTCAGGGATTCCAACTTCTTCCTGGTTAGTCTTGGGAAGTGTAAGTGTCTAGAAATTATCCATTTCTTCTTGGTTTTCTAGTTTTTAATTTTGCATAGAGCTGTTTATAGTATTCTCTGATGGTAGTTTGTATTTCTGCAATGGGGTTGGTGGTGATATCCCTTTATCATTTTTATTGCATCTATTTGATTCTTCTCTCTTTTCTTCTTTATTAGTCTTGCTAGTGGTCAATCAATTTTGTCGATCTTTTCAAGAAACCAGCTCCTGGATTCATTGATTTTTTGGAGGGTTTTATGTGTCTCTATCTCCTTCAGTTCTGCTTGGATCTTAGTTGTTTCTTGCCTTCTGTTAGCTTTTGAATGTGTTTGCTCTTGCTTCTCTAGTTCTTTTAATTGTGATGTTAGGGTGTGAATATTAGATCTTTCCAGCTTTCTCTTGTGGGCATTTAGTCCTATGAATTTCCCTCTACATAGCGCTCTAAATGTGTCCCAGAGATTCTGGTAAGTTATATCTTTGTTCTTGTTGGTTTCAAAAAACATTTTTATGTCTGCGTTCATTTCATTATGTACCCAGTATTCACTCAGGAACAGGTTGTTCAGTTTCCATACAGTTGAGCAGTTTTGATTGATTTTCTTAGTCCTGAGTCCTACTTTGATTGCACTGTGGTCTGAGAGACAGTTTGTTATAATTTCTCTTCTTTTACATTTGCTGAGGAGTGCTTTAATTCCAACTATGTGGTCAATTTTGGAATAAGTGTGATGTGGTGCTGAGAAGAATGTATATTCTATTGATTTGGGGTGGAGAGTTCTTGTAGATGTCTATTAGGTCCATTTGGTACAGAGTTGAGTAAAATTCCTGATATCCTTGTTAACATTCTGTCTCGATCTGTCTAATGTTGACAGTGGGGTGTTGAAATCTCCCATTATTAATGAATGGGAGTCTAAGTCTCTTTGTAAGTCTCTAAGTACTTGCTTTATGAATCTTGGTGCTCCTGTATTGGGTGCATATATATTTAGGATAGTTATCTCTTCCTGTTGAATTGATCCCTTTACCATTATGTAATGGCCTTCCTTGTCTCTTTTGATCTTCGATGGTTTAAAGTCTGTTTTATCAGAGACTAGCATTGCAACCCCTGCCTTTTTTTTGTTCTCCATTTGCTTGGTAGATCTTCCTCCATCCCTTTATTTTGAGCCTATGTGTGTCTCTGCATGTTAGGTGGGTCTCCTGAATACAGCAAACTGATGGGTCTTGACTCTTTATCCAATTTGCCAGTCTGTGTCTTTTAATTGGACCATTTAGTCCATTTACATTTAAAGTCAATATTGTTATGTGTGGACTTGATCCTGTCATTGTGATATCAGCTGGTTATTTTGCTCATTAATTTATGCGATTTATTTCCTAGCATTGATGATCTTTACAGTTTGGCATGTTTTTGCAATAACTGGTACTGGTTGTTCCTTTCCATGTTTAGTGCTTCCTTCAGGATCTCTTGTAGGGCAGGCCTGGTGATGACAAAATCTCTAAGCATTTGCTTGACTGTAAAAGATTTTATTTCTCCTTCACTGATGAAACTTAGTTTGGCTGGATATGAAATTCTGGGTTGAAAATTCTTTTCTTTAAGAATGTTGAATATTGGCCCCCACTCTCTTCTGGCTTGGAGAGTTTCTGCCGAGAAGTCTGCTGTTACTCTGATGGGCTTCTCTTTGTGGGTAACCCGACCTTTCTCGCTGGCTGCCCTTAACATTTTTTCCTTCATTTCAACTTTGGGGAATCTGACAATTATGTGTCTTGGAGTTGCTCTTCTCGAGGAGTATCTTTGTGGTGTTCTCTGTATTTCCTGAATTTGAATGTTTGCCTGCCTTACTAGGTTGGGGAAGTTCTCCTGGATGATAGCCTGAAGAGTGTTTTCCAACTTGGTTCCATTTTCCCCTCACTTTCAGGCACACCAGTCAGATGTAGATTTGGTCTTTTGACATAATCCCGTATTTCTTGGAGGCTTTGTTCATTTCTTTTTCCTTTTCTTCTCTAGACTTCTCTTCTCGCTTCATTTTATTCATTTGATCTTTAATCATTGATACTCTCTCTTCCAGTTGATAGAGTCAGTTACTGAAGCTGGTGCATTTGTCATGTATTTCTCATGTCATGGTTTTTATCTCTGTCAGTTTGTTTATGGCCTTCTCTGCATTGATTATTCTAGTTATCCATTCTTCCACTCTTTTTTCAAGATTTTTAGTTTCTTTGTGCTGGCTACGTAGTTACTCCATTAGTTCTGAGAAGTTTGATCGACTGAAACCTTCTTCTCTCAACTTGTCAAAGTCATTCTCCATCCAGCTTTGATCTGTTGCTGGCGATGAGTTGCGTTCTTTTGGAGGGGGAGATGTGCTCTGATTTTTTGAATTTCCAGCTTTTCTGCCCTGCTTTTTCCCCATCTTTGTGGTTTTATCTGCCTTTGGTCTTTGATGCTGGTGATGTACTGATGGGGTTTTGGTGTGGGTGTCCGTTCTGTTTGTTAGTTTTCCTTCTAACATTCAAGACCCTCAGCTGTAGGTGTGTTGGAGATTGCTCGAGGTCCACTCCAGACACTGTTTGCCTGGGTATCAGCAGCAGAAGATAGAATATTGCTGAATAGTGAGTGTTGCTGTCTGATTCTTGCTCTAGAGGCTTCATCTCAGGGGTGTACCCCACCATGTGAGGTTTGAGGTGTCAGTCTGCACCTAGTTGGTGATGTCTCTCAGTTAGGCTACTCATGGTTCAGGGACCCACTTGAGCAGCCAGTCTGTCTGTTCTCAGATCTCAACCTCCGTGCTGGGATATCCACTGCTCTCTTCAAAGCTGTCAGACAGGGTCATTATCATCCGCAGAGGTTTCTGCTGCTTTTTGTTTTGCTTTGCCCTGTCCTCAGAGGTAAGCTCATACTATTTTTAAGTAAATGTTGATAAGTATTAAATCATGGTGGTATTTTAAGATCCTACTGTTCATATTGTAAACACTAAAAGACGTCTCACCAATCAAAATTATCGTAAGTGACACATGGGCACAAGTGTGAACACTGCTGTCTTAAGAGCACCTCAGGTTTTTTCTTCAATGGATATTTACTTTACATCCTTTCTTCTTTCAGTGAGAAGAGGTTTTGTAGGAATATTTTAAGTATGATCCTGAACACAAATTGATTTTCAGATTTGTTCGTACTCTGTTTAAAGCCATAAGGCTTTTTTTTTTTTCTTTATTATACTTTAAGTTCTAGGGTACATTTGCACAACGTGCAGGTTTGTTACATATGTATACTCGTGCCATGTTGCTGTACTGCACCCGTCAACTCGTCAGCACCCATCAACTCGTCATTTACATCAGGTATAACTCACAATGCCATCCCTTCCCTCTCCTACCTCCCCATAATAGGCCCCGGTGTGTGATGTTCCCCTTCCCGAGTCCAAGTGATCTCATTGTTCAATTCCCACCTATGAGTGAGAACATGTGGTGTTTGGTTTTCTGTTCTTGCGATAGTTTGCTGAGGATGATGGTTTCCAGCTGCATCCATGTCCCTACAAAGGACACAAACTCATCCTTTTTTATGGCTGCATAGTATTCCATGTGTATATGTGCCACATTTTCTTAATCGAGTCTGTCACTGATAGACATTTGGGTTGATTCCAAGTCTTTGCTATTGTTAATAGTGCTGCAATAAACATACGTTTGCATATGTCTTTATAGCAACATGATTTATAATCCTTTGGGTATATCCCCAGTAATGGGATGGCTGGGTCATATGGTACTTCTAGTTCTAGATCCTTGAGGAATCGCCATACTGTTTTCCATAATGGTTGAACCAGTTTACAATCCCACCAACAGTGTAAAAGTGTTCCTATTTCTCCACATCCTCTCCAGCACCTGTTGTTTCCTGACTTTGTAATGATTGCCATTCTAACTGGTGTGAGATGGTATCTCATTGTGGTTTTGATTTGCATTTCTCTGATGACCAGTGATGACAAGCGTTTTTTCATGTTTCTGTTGGCTGTATGCATGTCTTCTTTTGAGAAATGTCTGTTCATATCCTTTGCCCACTTTTTGACGGGGTTGTTTATTTTTTTTCTCATAAATTTGTTTGAGTTATTTGTAGGTTCTGGATATTAGCCCTTTGTCAGATGAGTAGATTGAAAAAATTTTCTCCCATTCTGTAGGTTGCCTGTTCACTCTGATGGTAGTTTCTTTTGCTGTGCAGAAGCTCTTCAGTTTAATTAGATCCCATTTGTCAATTTTGGCTTTTGTTGCCGTTGCTTTCGGTGACATGAAGTCCTTGCGCAAGCCTATGTCCTGAATGGTATTACCTAGGTTTTCTTCTAGGGTTTTTATGGTTTTAGGTCTAACATTTAAGTCTCTAATCCATCTTGAATTAATTTTCGTATAAGGAGTAAGAAATTGATCCAGTTTGAGCTTTCTACTTATGGCTAGCCAATTTTCCCAGCACCATTTATTAAATAGGGAATCCTTTCCCCATTTCTTGTTTTTGTCAGGTTTGTCAAAGATCAGATGGTTGTAGATGTGTGGTATTATTTCTGAGGACTCTGTTCTCTTCCATTGGTCTATATCTCTGTTTTGGTACCAGTACCATGGCAATCGTTAAGTTTGGTAAGATTTTTTCTGTTTATAAAGCAGCTTTAGAAATTCTTCTTGTAAACAGGGTGATGTGGTTGTATTTTTAAATAACAGTTTCTGAAATTATCTCAAAATTTTAAGAGAAACTTATGAAAGCAAATACATTTTAGTTGAATCATCATTATGACTTAAAATGTCACAGTTGCTTTTCTCGTCACAGAACAATTGCTATTAAAGGCAGTAGGAGGGATTTCTGATTTCTCACCCAACGCTTCAGTAAATGCAGTGCACACACATCCAGGGCATATGGAGGGCTTGGAATGGGGAGCAGTAATGAAACCATCTGGCCAATGGGCAAGAAGAGATGCTGGTGTAGATCTAAGCTGAGTCCCAGGCTGTATCCCCAGGCAATTCTGATGCATATTGTCATTGACAGCTGCTGCCCTGAATTCTTTGTTCCTTGGATGATGTGTGTTAATCTGTCCCTGTTGATGACCTGTGCATGCTCATGAAGTTGCCCAGGAATGTGATTCCAGTTGGTCTACCAAACTATAGCTGTGTCATTACATTTACATTATCCCTGCAGAATTCCTTTTGTAAAACTATCATTTTTAAATAAAAATTCTGTTCAAGTTGTTAAAAATAGTCTTACTCCTCCCCACAACAAACCCATATAGGAAAGTCAACTGCATGGCCAGGAATGAAAAAATACTTATGTCAATACTTCTTTAGCAACCAGTTAGACTCTAACAGAGAAGGCTCCTGCTGTGCACTTGAATCAAAGCCCTGAAAGGGCATGGGACCAGATACAGGCCTTCTTGAGGAGCTGCAGGTCATTTAGAACTCTTAGCACGTGCTAGAGGGAAGCAGGATGGTGCTTCCAGATGTAGAGAGATAGATGATGCAGGAGGGAAAGCTGGATTGGAAAAGGGAGAGTTTTGTACATGGGCTAAGCTTGATGTGTCTTTGAGAGAGCGGAGTAGCAAAGTCTAGTCATCATCTGGATATACGAGACTAGAGCATGAATCTGATGTGGAGCTACAGAATGAAGAGCAACAGCGGCTGTTTAAATACCAAGGAAGTGTGTAGAATGAAATGGGACAAGTCAGGCATGGTGGTTTCATGCCTTAGTCCTAGCTACTTGGGAGGCTGAGGTGGGGGAATTACTTGAGCCCAGCAGTTTAAGTCCAGCCTGGGCCAGATGAGGAGACCCTGTATCTTTTTTTAAATTAATTAATGAATTAATTTATTTATTTACTTGAGGTGGAGTCTTGCTCTGTCGCCCAGACTGGAGTGCAGTGGCTTGATCTAGGCTCACTGCAAGCTCCGCCTCACAGGTTCATGCCATACTTCTGCTTCCGCCTCCCGAGTAGCTGGGACTACAGGCGCCCACCACAACACCTGGCTAATTTTCTTGTATTTTTAGTAGAGATGGGGTTTCACCATGTTAGCCAGGATGGTCTCAGTCTCCTAACCTCGTGATCTGCCTACCTCAGCCTCCCAAATTGCTGAGATTACAGGTGTGAGCCACCACACCTGGCCAAGACCCTGTATCTTAAGAAAACAAAAAGTAAGGCCTGGTACAATATCTCATGCCTGTAATGCCAGTATTTTGGGAGGCCAAGTTGAGAGGATTGCTCAAGTGTAGGAATTCATGAGCAGACTGGGCAATAAAGTGAGACTCATTTCTATAAAAAAAAAATTTAAGAAATTAGCTAGATATGATGGCACATGCCTGTGGCACCAGGAACATGGCAGGCTGAAGCAAGAATATCACTTGAGCCCAGGAGGTGGAGGCTGCACTCCAGCCTGGGCAAGTGAGTGAGACCCTGTGTCAAAATAGATAAAGTGAACAGAAAATATGTCTGTAAGGACTATTATCATTTGAGGGACAAGCCCCCAGTGGTGTAGCCACTAGAGTGGGAAGAGGAAAAGCAGAAGAGGATAATAAAAGGAGAAAGAGTTCAAGATAGGAGAAGCTGTGGTCACAGTGCTGAATGCTGCCAAGCAGTGACTTGATTCGTGAACTCTCATTGGATGCTGACTCTGTGCCACTCTTCTTAGTGCTGGGGTAGAGGAAAGGACAGGTGGAACACAGTTCTTGCTTTTATAAGCTTATGTTCTAGGAAGATTGAACTTAAGTATTTTCTCAGGTAGTATAAAACAGCAGGAAGAGGAAGCAGGATAAAGGGTTACAGAGTGATTGGGGGCTATTTTAGATAGAGTGATAAGGAAGAGCCTGACATTTGAAGAGTGACCTGACTGAAGGGATGACGGGCAAGAGTGCTGACATTGCAGGCAGCAGGATGACTGCCAAGACAGACAGAAGTGTGTTTCTTATGTGTTTGAGGAACAAACGGCAAGGTGACCAGCACGGTCAGAGTGAAGAATGAGGGAAATAGTGGATATGAGGCCCCACAGGCAGTACCATAGCTCACAGGGCCTTTGGCTTGTAGGCCATGGGAAGAAGTTAATGTTTTACTCCAGTTTGATGGGAAGCTCGTGGTAGATCTTGAACAGAGGAGTGCCATGCTCTAAATGAAGAGGTTACACTGGCTGCTTTGGGGACTGTAAGTCATAGTTAGCACGCGCTAGAGGGAAGCAGGATGGTGACTGTAAGTCACACTGGGAGGCAGAGTGGAAGCAGAGGAGAGGGTTAAGAAGCAACTAGGGTAATAAAGGTGAGCAGTGACAGACTGTGGGTCACCATCAAACCATGCAGACTACCAATGAAGGTAGACATAAGAAGCATTGCACACAGATTGGAGTAGGGGCTGAAATGCAGGTATTTGGCCCCAACACCTAGGCAAATGCAATGTATGCAGAGCTTTAGTTTGTCAGCATGAAGGCACAAGAGACAAAAGCCTGTTGGCAAGAGGAGCCTTGGGAGAGCCATATCAGCAGGGGCAGGCAGTGTAGATGAAGAAGAGATGGAAGACGAAGAGCTGGCATGAGGGGATGATGCTGTGAGCACCAGTGAGAGGACACAGTTGGAGAGGAGTGGGGAGTGGGATGGGGACAAAGGAAACACAATGTGGAGGAAATCTCTGGTAGAGAGGAAGAAAATCTTCAGAAAGAGGTGATTGTGGGAACAGTGTGCTGCAAAAGTGAGATGCGATCAACTGCACTGCGGGAAGAGTTGGCATCAGTGGGAATAAAGAATTCTCAAACTCACCCAGAAGGGCATGTGACATGGATGAGTGTCAACAGGTCAGCAGCTTAGCAGGAAAGGGGACAGGAAATAGAGGACTTGCCATGTTGTTTCAGAGGTCTCTGATTCCTACACAGTTGAACCCTGGCAGGGAGGTTCATTCTTGAAATACTTGAGAGCGCAGAGTTTGGGAGAAAGGGAGCAGAATCTGTAAAATATGTTCAATAGCCATTGGCAGTGTTCAGATCAGTGTCAGGTCTGGCAGTGTTCTGCAATCTGATACCCTTCAGACAAGATAGAAACTCAAGGTGAAATGGGGTGGAGGGTGCACCCAAGAAAGCCAAACAGCAACAGCTTCAGCCTTCAGCTCCCAGTGTGAGCAACACAGAAGAAAGGTGATTTCTGCATTGTCAACTGAGGTACCGGGTTCATCTCAATGGGGTGTGTCAGACAGTTGGTACTGGTCTGTGGGTGCAGCCCGACCAGCGAGAGCTGAAGCAGGGCCAGGCATTGCCTCGCCTGGAAAGTACAAAGGGGAAGGGAATTCCTTTTCCTAGCCAAAGGAAATTGAGACACACAACACCTGGAAAATTGGGTCACTCCCACCCTAATACTGCGCTTTACCAAGGGTCTTAGCAAAAGGCACACCAGGAGATTATATCCCACACTTGGCCTGGAGGGTCCCACGCCAACAGAGCCTCCCTCATTGCTAGAATAGCAGTCTGAGATCTAACTGCAAGGCAGCAGCAAGGATGGGGGAGGAGCGCATGCCATTGCTGAGGCTTAAGTAGGTAAACAAAGCCACTGAGAAGCTCAAATTGGGTGGAGCCCACCACAGCTCAAGGATGCCTACCTCCCTCTGTAAACTGCACCTCTGGGGACAGGGCATAGCTAAACAAAAAGCAGCAGAAACCTCGGCAAAGGTAAATGTCCCTGTCTGACAGCTCTGAAAAGAGCAGTGGATCTCCCAGCACGGAGGTTGAGATCTGAGAATGGACAGACTGCCTGCTCAAGTGGGTCCCTGACCCCTGAGTAGCCTAACTGGGAGACATCCCCCACTAGGTGCAGACTGACACCTCACACCTCACATGGCGGGGTACACCCCTGAGACGAAGCTTCTGGAGCGAGAATCAGACAGCAACACTCACTGTTCAGCAATATTCTATCTTCTGCAGGCTTTGCTGCTGATACCCAGGCAAACAGGGTCTGGAATGGACCTCAAGGAAACTCCAACAGACCTGCAGCTGAGGGTCTTGAATGTTAGAAGGAAAACTAACAAACAGAACGGACACCCACACCAAAATCCCATCAGTACATCACCAGCATCAAAGAGCAGAGGCAGATAAAACCACAAAGATGGGGGAAAAAGCAGGGCAGAAAAGCTGGAAATTCAAAAAATCAGAGCGCATCTCCCCCTCCAAAGGAACGCAGCTCATCGCCAGCAATGGAACAAAGCTGGATGGAGAATGACTTTGATGAGTCGAGAGAAGAAGGCTTCAGCTGATCAAACTTCTCAGAGCTAAAGGAGGAACTATGTTACCATTGCAAAGAAACTAAAAACCTTGAAAAAAGATTTGACGACTGACTAATTAGAATAACCAATGTAGAGAAGTCCTTGAAAGAACTGATAGAGATGAAAACCATAACACGGGAACTACATGACAAAAGCACAAGTTTCAGTAACCAACTCGATCAACTGGAAGAAAGAGTATCAATGATTGAAGATCAAATGAATGAAACGAAGCGAGAAGAGAAGTGTAGAGAAAAAAGAAGAAAAAGAAATGAACAAAGTCTCCAAGAAATATGGGATTATGTGAAAAGACAAAATCTACATCTGATTGGGGTGCCTGACAGTGAGGGGGAAAATGGAACCAAGTTGGAAAACACTCTTCAGGATATCATCCAGGAGAACTTCCCCAACCTAGTAAGGCAGGCAAACATTCAAATTCAGGAAATACAGAGAACACCACAAAGATACTCCTCGAGAAGAGCAACTCCAAGACACATAATTGTCAGATTCATGAAAGATGAAATGAAGGAAAAAATGTTAAGGGCAGCCAGAGAGAAAGGTCAGGTTACAAACAAAGGGAAGCCCATCAGACTAACAGCAGACCTCTCGGCAGAAACACTACAAGCCAGAAGAGAGTGGGGGCTAATATTCAACATTCTTAAAGAAAAGAATTTTCAACCCAGAATTTCATATCCAGCCAAACTAAGTTTCACAAGTGAAGGAGAAATAAAATCCTTTACAGACAAAAAAAAAAAAAATCCTTTACAGACAAGCAAATGCTTAGAGATTTTGTCACCACCCGGCCTGCCCTACGAGAGATCCTGAAGGAAGCACTAAACATGGAAAGGAACAACAGGTACAAGCCATTGCAAAAACATGCCAAAATGTAAAGTGCGTTGATGCTACGAAGAAACTGCATTAGCTAACGAGCAAAATATCCAGTTAATATCACATTGACAGGATCAAGTTCACACATAACAATATTAACCTTAAATGTAAATGCACTAAATGGCCCAATTAAAAGACACAGACTGGAAAATTGGATAAAGAGATCCATCAGTTTGCTGTATTCCAGAGACCCATCTAACATGCGGAGACACACATAGGCTTAAAATAAAGGGATGGAGGAAGATCTACCAAGCAAATGGAGAACAAAAAAAAGCAGGGGTTGCAATGCTAGTCTCTGATAAAACAGACTTTAAACCATCAAATATCAAAAGAGACAAAGAAGGTCATTATGTAATGGTAAAGGGATCAATTCAACAGGAAGAACTAACTATCCTAAATATATATGCACCCAATACAGGAGCCCCCAGATTCATAAAGCATGTCCTTAGAGATTTACAAAGAGACTTAGACTCTCATAAAATAATAATGGGAGACTTTAACACCTCACTGTCAACATTGGACTGATCAACGAGACAGAATGTTAAGAAGCATATCCAGGAATTGAACTCAACTCTGCACCAAGTGGACCTAATAGGCATCTCTCCACCCCAAATCAACAGAATATACATTTTTCTCAGCACCACATCGCACTTATTCCAAAACTGACCACATAGTTGGAAGTAAAGCACTTGTCAGCAATGCAAAAGAAGAGAAATTATAACAAACTGTCTCTCAGACCACAGTGCAATCAAAGTAGAACTCAGGACTAAGAAAATCAATCAAAACTGCTCAACTACATGGAAACTGAACAACCTGCTCCTGAATGAATGCTGAGTACATAACAAAATGAAGGCAGAAATGAAGATGTTCTTTGAAACCAATGAGAACACAGATACAACATACCAGAATCTCTGGGACACATTTAAAGCAGTGTGTAGAGGGAAATTTATAGCACTAAATGCCCACAAGAGAAAGCAGGAAAGATCTAAAATTGACACCCTAACATCACAATTAAACGAACTAGAGAAGCAAGAGCAAACACATTCAAAAGCTAACAGAAGGCAAGAAATAACTAAGATCCAAGCAGAACTGAAGGAGATAGAGACACATAAAACCCTCCAAAAAATCAATGAATCCAGGAGCTGGTTTTTTGAAAAGATCAACAAAATTGATAGACCGCTAGCAACACTAATAGAGAAGAAAAGAGAGAAGAATCAAATAGATGCAATAAAAAATGATAAAGGGGATATCACCACCAACCCCACAGAAATACAAACTACCATCAGAGAATACTATAAACACGTCTACGCAAATAAACTAGAAAACCAAGAAGAAATGGATAATTTCCTGGACACATACACTCTCCCAAGACTAAACAAGGAAGAAATTGAATCCCTGAATAGACCAATAGCAGGCTCTGAAATTGAGGAAATCATTAATAGCCTACCAACCAAAAAAAGTCTAGGACCAGAGAGATTCACAGCCGAATGATACCAAAGGTACAAGGAAGAGCTGGTACCATTCCTTCTGAAACTATTCCAATCAATAAAAAAAGAGGGAATTCTCCCTAACTCATTTTATGAGGCCAATATCATCCTGA
>NW_022161533.1:0-14226 GCF_008728515.1 Papio anubis
GAGTAGAGACGGGGTTTCACCATGTTAGCCAGGATAGTCTCGATCTCCTGACCTTGTGATCCACCCGCCTCGGCCTCCCAAAGTGCTGGGATTACAGGCTTGAGCCACCGCGCCCGGCCAAGTTTTTGTATTTTTAGTAAAGACGGGTTTCACCATCTTGGCCAGGCTGGTCTTGAACTCCTGACCTCATGATCCACCTGCCTTGGCCTCCCAAAGTGCTGGGATTACAGGCATGAGCCACCGCGTCCGGCCGTGAATTACTCTTTATTGCAATTCCCCTGTCTCAATAAATAGGCTGTCTAGGCAGTGGGCAAGGTGAACCTACGGGGCAGTTACAGGAACACCCCATGCAACCATGTCACCCCCCCATGAGAGAAACGATCAATGTGCAGCAGAAGTCCTGTGTCAGGCCTGCAGAGGCCACGTCTGCAGCAGGAGTGAGGTCCATGGCATTGTACCCGATGTGATGCTACGTTCTTGTACCTGGTGCTGTGACAGATCCAGGCCACAGCTGGGGCCGGTGCGGTGGCAGAGCAGCTTCATTCTAGCCGGTCACATCAGATGGCCTTGCCACAGGCATGTACAAGTGACCCTGACACTTCAGTCGGCAACTTTGATTTATTTCAGGTTTGTAGCCCCAAAGGCAGATGTCTTTAGTCTGCGGTTTTCCAGGTGGCAGGCTGTGTCCATTCCCTAGGGCTGCTGTACCAAAACGTCACAAACTCGGCTGGGCACAGTGGCTCATGCCTATAATCCCAGCACTTTGGGAGGCCAAGGCAGGTGGGTCACGAGGTCAGGAGTTCAAGACCAGCCTGGCCAACATGATGAAACCTCGTCTCTACTAAAAAAATACAAAAATTAGCCGGGTGTGGTGGTGGGTGCCTGTAATCCCAGCTACTCAGGAGGCTGAGGCAGGAGAATCGCTTGAACCTGGGAGGCAGAGGTTGCAGTGAGCCAAGATCGTGCCATTGCACTCCAGCCTGGATGACAGAGTGAGACCCTGTCTCAAAAAAAAAAAAAAAAAATGTCGGGCTGGGCGCGGTGGCTCGTGCCTGTAATCCCCGCACTTTGAGAGGCCAAGGCGGGTGGATCATGAGGCCAGGAGATCAAGACCATCCTGGCTAACATGGTGAAACCCCGTCTCTACTAAAAATAGAAAAAATTAGCTGTGCGAGGTGCCGGGCGCCTGTAGTCCCAGCTACTTGGGAGGCTGAGGCAGGAGAATGGCATAAACCCGGGAGGCGGAGCTTGCAGTGAGCTGAGATCGTGCCACTGCACTCTAGCTTGGGCCATAGAGCAAGACTCTACTCAAAAAAAAAAAAAAAAAGTCACAAACTGACCTAAAGCGACGGGAATGCATTCTCCCACAGTGCTGGAGGCCAGAAGTCTGGGACCAAGGTGTGGGGAGGGCTGCAGGGGAGGGTCCCTCCTTCTCCCTCCCGGCTTCAGTGTTGCTGGTGATCCTCGTGTTCTTTGGCCTGTGGATGCGTCGCTCCAGTCTCTGCCTTTACTGTCACATGGCCTGGACCCCGTGTGTCCCCATCGCATCTCTGAGTTTCAGAAGGACACCAGCCATGGGATCCAGGGCCCCTCCTAGTCCAGTATGACCTCACCTGAACTCATTACATCTGCAGACCGGCTAGACCCTCCCCAGCCAGACAGCTGTCCTAGCCTCCTATTTTATCTCCCAGTCAGCCTCACATATTCCAAAAAGCAAAAAAAAAAGGTTGAAGATGGGCCTCACACTCCCATACAGGAAAATTGGCCTTCAAAGTTTTTAACTCAGAGAAGCAGCAGCTGAGGCCTTGAGAGCTAGACAAAGGAGAAGGGCTGGTAAGCTTCGGCGCCAAGCTCTAGTGGCTGCCCTCAACCAGCGTTGCCCCTCTGCCGGCAGAAGACACCAGGGCAAGTCTCCCAGGGGGCTCCCCTGCTATAAATCACGGAGACCCAGGACCTCAGACAAACCAGGTGTCCCCAGGCCAAACCGACCACTCTGTCTCATCGCTGCTTTAGAGTGTGGCTGGCAGGCATTGGGAAAAAAGGTGTCCAAATCCTCGCCTGCCTACACGCCATGCCCAACCTGCCAACAGGAAGGACACTGGAAGTCTGATTGCCCGCCAGCAGGGCGGGCATTGCGCCTCAGCGTGGTGCCCCTCTCCTCAAAGGCGGAAGGCTCCTTCCAGCTCCTACACCTGGGCCGATGACTGGCGGTGCCCACTTTCCGGAGACCTGGTCACCTCGCCCGGCCCTAGGAGTAACTCTGCAGATAGCCCGGGTAAGCAATTTCTTTCTCATCTGTCACGGGCTACCTGTCTGTTTTGCCAACCTATGGAGGTCCTAGCCAGCCATCCACTATCTCAGTGGTTGGGGTAGGCGGTAAAGCCGTCTAACCCTCGCCAGACCCAGTGTTAAATTACCTGGACTATGCATGCTGCCCACTCTTTCCTCATCATGCCCTCTTGTCCACCCCTCTTGGGATTAGAACATCTTAACCTAACTCAAAACATCTATTCCCCTTCCCTTTCTCCAGGTGGCCAGGTTCTACTCAGGATCCAGCACCCTCCTCAAATTGCACAAACTTCCTCACCATTCTTCATCTGCTTGTGGCTTTTCCTTCATAAACCCCATAGATACCCTCCTTCCCGACCCATCTCCCAGCCAGTAGGTTTCCCAACTTTTACTCTCACCCAGAAGACCTGGCCAGCAGGGTGCCCTTTGTGATTTCAGCAATGTTGAACTTTACCCTCTACACCTTTGTCCTGTAATTATTATGGTTCACTCTAATTCCCCTAAGTTGCTCCTACTAATCTAACTTTGTATGGAATTCCTAAACCTGGTCTACAAGACAACCCAAGATACACTCAGTCATGCAGGGCACTGCAGATTGTCCCCTACCCCCACCCCCACCCAGGGGTTGTCACTCTGCCCTCTCTAAATAAAATGTGGACTCATTAGGCCAGGATGAAGGACAGATACAGGGAAGGAGAGGCTGTAACCAGAAGGCAGTAGAAAGCCCAGACCTCCCCAAGGGGCCTCTGCTGCCTCTCAGTCATGGTGAGTCAGAGATAGGGAGAAGCCAGGAGGTAGGAGTTGGTGAGGAGCAGCCTTAGTGAGCAGGAGGTGGAGAGACAGAGAGAGACAGAGGTGGGGAGAGACAGAATGACAGAGATCAGGAGAGACAGAGATGAAGAGACAAGAGTGAGACAGAATTCCTTTTTGCTACTCTCATGGAAAAGCTCTTCATGGTGTAATTGCATAAAGCTCACAGCAGGACCCAGGCGGCCTGTTGGGAAGGCTGCTTTTGGTGTAACCAAACTCTGTCTAAAACTCTTAACCATACCTCCATCACCCAGTCCTTTGCGTTCCGGTATCTTTGGTGCCTAAGCTTAACCCTATATAGCAAAGGAGAATTGTCTGAACTAACTTCCCAGCTCAGCTCAACAATAACATCAAAGCGGGCTGTTTTCTTCCCCTTAATTATCGGGTTTCCTAAGCTATTAATTTAGCCCCTTAACCCCGGACCACGGTATGGCTACTGCCTGTAAAAGTACAGCAGATGCTTCCATTCCTAATTCCATACTAATCCTCTGCCTTTATGTTATGTCTTGCTCCCATTCTAATAAAATTTCTCGAGCCAGGTCAAGAGATCACCTGAGTCACCTTCAACCGTCTCCTGCATCCCTACACCCAGCTGCCAACCTCAGACCTAACTTCAGCCCTTAACAGCAGGAAGCAGCCAGACAGACCCACGGCCCTAAATTCTTATAATCAAGAGGTTGGACTGTTTGAATTGAGGAAAAATTAAGATGGAGGAAAGGTGAACAAGAAACATAATCCATGTTGCTTCGGGTTCTTCCTCACCAACTTTCGATGCGTGGGAAGATGCAGATCAACCGAGCATGCTCCAGGTGATGTCAATCCGAAGAAGTCAAAACTTACCCAGCCGCCTATGAGCGCTATCAGCCTTAGCCTGCCCACCGCACTCCCTTTCCAGTACCAATGCATAAAAGTCTGCCACTGGCAGAGCCAGCGTGACTTCTTGGCCCCGCATTTGTGGACCCGGGAGAACATCACCCGAGGCGCGGTCGGCCTGGCCCCACACCTGAGGACCAGGGAACCGTCCGAGTGTATGCATATTGCAATAAAAAGGCTGCCACTTTCTTGTGTACTTTGGCCTCATGTTTAATTACCTCTCCTAAATTAAGTTACATTAAATTAAATCCAAAACAGTTAGTGCCAAATTAATTTTAGAATTAAAACACAGGCGACCCTGTTTTAAATAAGGACATTCTGAGGTTCCAGATTGGGCGTGATTTTGGAGGACAGTAGTCAAATCAGTACAGTATTCAAAACAACCCAAAAGTCAGTGAAAAGTACAGCAAGTTTTTGTGAATGGGGATATTGGCCAGTGCTACGAATGGCTTGAATTCTGGCCACTGAGCCAAGTGACCATGTTCTCTAGGTCGATGTCGCTGGCGCTGAGGCCGAACGCTTGCTTAACCGATAAGGGTCACCCTATCGGGTTCAGCTCAGCAAGCCCCAGGTGGCTGGCGTTTAGGGGCCCTGGTGGATCGAGGGCCTGGAGTGCATGAGCTTTTCACCGGATGGTGGAGTGCAGCGAGCAAGGATTCCCGAAAGGAGAGTGGCCTCCCATGTGAAGCTGAGACATCACTGAGGGGCCTGCCGCTGCTGGTGAATGAGAGTCTTCCATTTCTTGAAGAGAAGCTCACCGGGCCCTCCTTCCTTGTGGTGGTTGTGTCTGGGTTGAAAACCCTCGAATGGGACTGTGGGCTCAGTCACAAGGCCTTGCAGTCAGGTGGTCCATGGGACAAGAACCCATTGTAAGCTAATTGTGCTTTTTGAGAAACAAGGGGCTGGGGCGAGGCGGCTCAAGCCTGTCATCGCCAGCACTTTAGGAGGCGAGATGGAAGCGGGGGATCACGAGGTCAGGAGATGGAGACCATCCTGGCTGTCACAGTGAAACCCTGTCTCTACTAAAAATACAAAAAGCTAGCCAGGTGGCGGTAGCGGTGGCTCAAGCCTGTAATCCCAGCACTTTGGGAGGCCGAGGCGGAGGATCACGAGGAATCAGGAGATGAGACCATCCTGGCCCAACACAGTGGCCCGTCTCTACTAAAAATACAAAAAACTGGCGAGGTGAAGTGGGGCGGGGCGCCTGTGGTCCCCAGCTACTTTCGGGAGGCTGAGGCAAGGAAAGAATAGAGCGTGAACCGGGGAGGCGGAGCTTGCAGTGAGCTGAGATCCGGCCACCGCCTCCAGCCTGGGCTGACAGAGCCAGACTCAGTCTCAAAAAAAAAAAAAAAAAAAGCTAGCCAGGTGAGGTGGCGGCCGCCTGTAGTCCCAGCTACCGGGAGACTGAGGCAGGAGAATGGCGTAAACCGGGGCCCGGGCTTGCAGTGAGCTGAGATCCGGCCACTGCATAGTCAAGGCGACAGAGACTCGTCTCAAAAAAAAAAAAAAAAAGAAAACAAAGGGTGCACCGGTGATCAGTCTAGTCGTCGTGTCCCAGAGAGTGGGTGATCCCTACCCAAAGGGGTGCATCTGGGCAGAGGCTGTTTCCCTTCTCTGGAGTTTCCAGATAACAGGATCATCAGCTACAGTGACTTGTCATTCAAAGGGATCACTAGGCCTGTGAGGCCCTGAGGGGAGAGAGAGTGGCCCACGGCTCACCAGGCAGCAGCTAGAATAGCCTGTTGGTTCAGGCCCTGACGTAAGGAGGCTGATTTGTGGGTTCGCTAATTTATTGTATTTTTATTTTTTTATTTTTTGATACCGAATCTCACTCTGTTGCCCAGGCTGGACTGTAGTGGTGCAATCTCGGCTCACTGCAACCTCCGCCTCCTGGGTTCAAGCGATTCTCCTGCCTGGGCCTCCCGAGTAGCTGGGATGACAGGCACCCGCCACCACATCTGGCTAATTTTTTTTTTTTTTTTTTTTTGAGACGGAGTCTCGCTCTGTCGCCCAGGCTGGAGTGCAGTGGCCGGATCTCAGCTCACTGCAAGCTCCGCCTCCCGGGTTCACGCCATTCTCCTGCCTCAGCCTCCCGAGTAGCTGGGACTACAGGCGCCCGCCACCTCGCCCGGCTAGTTTTTTGTATTTTTTTAGTAGAGACGGGGTTTCACCGTGTCAGCCAGGATGGTCTCGATCTCCTGACCTCGTGATCTGCCCGTCTCGGCGTCCCAAAGTGCTGGGATTACAGGCTTGAGCCACCGCGCCTGGCCTAATTTTTATATTTTTAGTAGAGACAGGGTTTTGCTGTGTTGGCCAGGCTGGTCTCAAATTCCTGCCCTTGGGTGGTCCACCCACCTCAGCCTCCCAAAGTTCTGGAATTACAGGTGTGAGCCACTGCATCCGGCCTGGGTTCACTAATTTAAGAAGTCAAGTGGAACGCCCAATTGAAGCACATCCTGTCTCCAACACCCACACGGTCTAATGAAGTGCTGGTTAGATCAACTCCATCTCAAAAAACAAAACAAAACAAAACAAAACAAAACAAAACAAACTTGAATCCAGCCAGGCACAGTGGCTCATGCCTGTAATCCCAGCCCTTTGGGAGGCCGAGGCAGGCGGATCACCTGAGGTAGGGAGTTCCAATTTTGTCCTTTTGGGTGAGATGAGGGAGCAAAGAGACAGCAGTTTTTCCTCGACTGGCTGAGGCAGTGAGTGCTGTGGACCTACCTACCTCATTCCAAGAAACTCCACCTGGTGAGACAGCCACTGGACATTGGCGTTTTGCCTGCCTCTGTGGACGAGGAGGTGTGAGAGTCCCCCTGCCTAGTTCTAGAGACCCAAGGCTTCTGAGCTGCCAACTGCAGGACATCATCTGTATCATGGCACCCGTGGACATCAGAAGTCCTAACCTGCCCACAGGTGGCCAGTGGTGGGGCGTGTATGGGGAGCACACCTGAGTGTATTGGAGACCTTGCCATGTGAGTGCAAGCTGGTCTTGCTACTCATCTGCCAGTGCTGTGGCAAAAAGGCATTGGCAGGATCCAAGACAGTGTACCAAGTACCCGGAGCCCACATGATGGGGTCGGTATGGTCACAGCGTCTAGGACAGCTAGGGCTCTGGGAGCAACGGTTGACTTCTTTAGGTGGTAATCCACTGTCAGCCACCAGCAGCTCTTTTTTTTTTTTTGAGACGGAGTCTCGCTCTGTCACCCAGGCTGGGGTGCAGTGGCCGGATCTCAGCTCACTGCAAGCTCCGCCTCCCGGGTTCACGCCATTCTCCTGCCTCAGCCGCCCGAGTACCTGGGACTATAGGCACCCGCCACCATGCCCGGCTAGTTTTTTGTATTTTTTAGTAGAGATGGGGTTTCACCGTGTTAGCCAGGATGGTCTCGATCTCCTGACCTCGTGATCCACCCGTCTTGGCCTCCCAAAGTGCTGGGATTACAGGCTTGAGCCACCGCGCCTGGCCAGCAGCTCTTACCTGTTCCACTGGCCATGCAGGGCTGTTGTGTTGCCATATTTCTTTCTTTCTTTTTTTTTTTTTTTGAGATAGAGTTTCACTCTTGTTGCCTAGACTGGAGTGCAATGGCACGATCTCAGCTCATCGCAACCTCCGCCTCCCAGGTTCAAACGATTCTCCTGCCTCAGCCTCCCTAGTGGCTGGGATTACAGGCATGTGCCACCATGCCCGGCCAATTTTGTATTTTTAGTAAATACAGGGTTTCTCCATGTTGGTCAGGCTGGTCTCGAACTCCCGACCTCAGGTGATCCTCCCGCCTTGGCCTCCCAAAGTGCTGGGATTACAGGCATGAGCCACCGCGCCCGGCTGTTGCCATATTTCATCTCTTTTTATGTTTTCTTTTCTCTTCTTTCTCTTTTTTTTTTTTGACACAGAGTGTCACCCAGTGACTGTCACCCAGGCTAGAGTGCAGTGGCGTGCTCTCCACTCACTGCAGTCTCCACCTCTTGGGTTCACATGATTCTCCTGCGCTGGCCTCCTGAGTAGCTGGAACTACAGGTGACTGCCACCATGCCCAGCTAATTTTGTATTTTTAGTAGAGACGGGGTTTCTCCATGTTGGCCAGGCTGGTCTTGAACTCCTGACCTCAGGTGATTCACCCGCCTCGGCCTCCCAAAGTGCTGGGATTAGAGGCATGAGCCACCACGCCCAGCCTTTTCTTTCTTTTTTTGAGGCAGAGTCTCACTCTGTCTTCCAGGCTGGAGTGCAGTGGCGCGATCTCGGCTCACTGAAACCTCTACCTCCTAGATTCAAGCAATTCTCGTGCCTCAGCCTCCCAAGTGGCTGGGATAGCTGGGACTACAGGTGCCCACCACCATACCTGGCTAATTTTTTTGTGCTTTTAGTAGAGACAGGGTTTCACCATGTTGACCAGGGTGGTCTCTAACTCCTGGGGTCAAGTGATCTACCCGCCTCAGCCTCCCAAAGTGCTGGGATGACAAGCATGAGCCACCACGCCCAGCCCCATATTTCATCTCTTACTCCCCCTACTGCCTTTAATCCCTTAATCCAGCCTCTGATGCTCCTTTTTCCCTCTGGGATTCTGTACTGCTTCTGTTGGGCCGCCCTGAAAGTGGGTAGCAGGGAAATTCACGCATCCCACTGGCCCTTCTCTGCATGCAGCTCTTACGGAGAATCCCCTCGGGCCCTTACAGGATGGGGAAGCATGGGGATAAAACACAGTTCCTACGCTGCAACGCACACATAGAAGCATCAAAAACAGGGCATCAAATTGGCCCAAGACGCCACACCCACAAGATCTCATCGGTCTTCATTCCCCGTTTTGAACCATGTACAAACCCAGTGAGCTGAGTCCAGATAACTTTTCCTTCCACTAGTCCAAACAGGAGAGTGATGTGGGCTACTCATATCCAACAGAGCCATCAAGTTTGAGTCCTTCTTCTCCTCCAAATTCCCCAGCACACTTGGATGGTGCCCATGGCCTTGGGAACCTCTAATCATCTTTCTTCCTAATGTAAGAAGAGGGGTGAGAGGGGGAGGGAGGAAGTCCATGAACAGAATTCTGCATGTATTTTCAGGCAGCGTGGCAATGGCTCATGACTCAGCCAGGGACCGCTCAATGATTTTCAATCCATCCAATGCTCCATACCAGGCAGTGAGCTTCTCATAGCTGACCCATCTACTTCGGCTTTGGGAGCCCCATGACTTAGTAGCCATTGCCATGTTGTTTTCATTTATTTATTTATTTATTTATTTATTTATTTTTGAGACGGAGTCTCGCTCTGTCGCCCAGGCTGGAGTGAGCGGCGCGATCTCGGCTCACTGCAAGCTCCGCCTCCCGGGTTCCCGCCATTCTCCTCCCTCAGCCTCCCGAGTAGCTGGGACTACAGGTGCCCGGCCTGCCACATTGTTTTCAGCTGGATCTGTGGAGTTTGCACCATTTGGCCAACTTGAACTTGGTGTCACAGTGGCAATCTTATTTGAGGATTCTTCCTACTTTAGACAAAATAATGTAAAATGAAAAATAAATGTAACAGTTTATTTGAGCATTAAAGGAGGCACGAATCAGGCAGAACTCAAAGCTGGAAGAGGCTCTGAGAGCTCTGCCTTAGCAGCATGAGCAGTGGGCTTTTACAGGCTGAATGTGGAAGTGAAGTACAGAAATAACTCAAGGCCAGGCCAGGCGCAGTGGCTCACGCCTGTCATCCCAACACTTTGGGAGGTCGAGGCAGGCAGATCACATGAGGTCAGGAGTTCGAGACCAGCCTGGCTAACATGGTAAAACCCCGTCTCTATTAAAAATACAAAAATTAGCCGGGCATGGTGGTGTGCACCTGTAATCCCAGCTACTTGGGAGGCTGAGGCGGGAGAATCGCTTGAACCCAGGAGGCAGAGGTTGCAGTGAGCCGAGATCATACCACTGCACTCCAGCCTGGGCAACAGAGCATGAGTCCATCTCAAAAAAATAAAATAAAGAAAGAAAGAAAAGAAATAACTCAAGGCCTTTGCCTTTTTTGGGTGTGGTCTGATCAGTGGCTGCCCATGATTGGTTGAAACCTGGCTATCTGTTACCAGATAAACTACTGAGTAGTTGGTTAGTGGGAACTCCCAGTACAGAGATGGCCTCAGGCAATGACTGCTCCTTATTTTGCTTTAAACAACTTTAGGCTCGGCGCGGTGGCTCACGCCTGTAATCCCAGCACTTTGGGAGGCTGAGGCAGGTGGATCATGGGGTGAGGAGATTGAGACCATCCTGGCTAACATGGTGAAACCCTGTCTCTACTAAAAGACACAAAAGCCGGGCGCGGTGGCTCACGCCTGTAATCCCAGCACTTTGGGAGGCCGAGGCGGGCGGATCACAAGGTCAGGAGATCGAGACCACGGTGAAACCTCGTCTCTACTAAAAATACAAAAAATTAGCCGGGCGCGGTTGTGGGCGCCTGTAGTCCCAGCTACTCGGGAGGCTGAGGCAGGAGAATGGCAGGAACCCGGGAGGCGGAGCTTGCAGTGAGCTGAGATCCGCCACTGCACTTCCAGCTCATGACAGAGCAAGACTCCTGGCCTCAAAAAGACACAAAAATTAGTCAAGGTAGTGGCTGGTGCCTGTAGTCCAGCTACTTGGGGGAGGCTGAGGCGGAGAGTAGGTGGAACCCAGGAGGGAGCGGGTGAGCTAAGACGCAAGATCAAGCAAGCCCACCACACTCAGCCTGGTGACAGAGCTTACAGACTCCCTGTCTCAAAAAGCACAAGGTGGCTCAAGCTGCCTGTAATCTCCCCAGCACTTTGGGAGGCCGAAGTGGTGGATCACAAGGTCAGAGATCGAGACTATCCTGGCTAACATGGTGAAACCCCGCTCCTCTACTAAAATACAAAAACTAGTCACACGGTATGGCTGCCTGTAGTCCCAGCTACTTGGGAGGCGAGAGAGAATGGCGAACCCGGGAGGCGGAGGCCAGTGAGCTGAGATCCGCCACTGCATCTGCCTGGCCACACAGGAGCCGAGACTCATCTCAAAAACCAAAAAGAAAACAACTTTAATCCAGCTATGGCCAGGCTCATGCCTGTAATCCCAGCCCTTTGGGAGGCTGAGGCAGGCGGATCACCTGAGGTCGGGAGTTCCAGACCAGCCTGGCCACCATGGTAAAACTCCATCTCTACCAAAAATACAGAAATTAGCCAGGCGTGGTGGCAGGTGCCTGTAGTCTCAGCTACTCAGGAGGCTGAGGCAGAAGAATCACTTGAACCCGGGAGGCGGGGGTTGCAGTGAGCCGAGATCATGCCATTGCAGTCCAGCCCAGGTGATAAGAGCAAAACTCCATCTCAAAATAAATAAACAAATAAATAAATAAAAATAAATAAAATTGAGTGGCACCTCTTCCTCCTGCTCCAGACACATAGGATATGCCTGTTTCCCCTTCATCTTGTGCCACAATGATGTTTCCTGAGGCCTCCCCGAAAGGAGAAGCTGCTATGCTTCCTGTGCAGCCTGTGGAACTGTAGGCCAATTCAACCTCTTTTCTTTCTAAATTACCCAGTCTCAGGTATTTCTTTGTACCCATGTGAGAATGGACTAATACAGATGGTTTTGGGAGGCAGCGCCTTTGGGAGGTGACAAGGTCATAAGGGTGGAGATCTCATGAATGAGATCAGTGCCCTTAGAAAGGAGACCCTTGGCTGGGCGCGGGGCCTCAAGCCTGTAATCCCAGCACTTTGGGAGGCTGAGGCAGGTGGATCACCTGAGTTCAGGAGTTCGAGATCGTCCTGGCCAACATGGTGAAACCCCGTCTCTACTAAAAATACAAAGAGCAGCCGGGGGTGGTGGCGGGCACCTGTAATCCCAGCTACTCAGGATGCTGAGGCAGGAGAATCACTCGAACCCGTGAGGCGGAGGTTGCAGTGAGCCGAGATCACACCATTACACTCCAGCCTGGACAACAAGAGCGAAACTCCATCTCAAAAAAAAAAAAAAAAAGGAGTGACCCCCCGAGAGACCCCCAACTGCATTCACCATGTGACGTCTATGAGGAGGTAGGCACTCAGCAGACACAGAATCTGCCTGCACCTCGATATTGGACTTTCTAGCCTCCATCACTGTGAGAAATGCATTTCCATTGTCTGCAAGGCACCTGGCTGGTGGCGTTTTTTCAAAGCTGAGTAGGACAGTCACCTTCCCTTCACCAGGACCGTAAACCCCGTGTCTCAGCTGTGGTTTCCTGCGAATTTGTCAGCAAAACCTCCTGAAATGGGCCAGAGCCCCCCCTTGGAGCAGCAGGACATGCCACGGAGACCTTTCACTATGCCCTCAGGACAGATCTAGGGTTGGCTGGAGAGGTCCAGGAGCGGCTGGGCCACGCCTCCCTGACAACACTGGGGGCTCCACCCCCATGTGTCAAGGGAACCAAAGCTCCAAGGACTTCCTGGTTTCTGCCCTCGGTGGGAGTGGAGCCATGGTCGGGAGACCCACGCCTCTGTGACTGTCAGAGAGGCGAGACCTTCTGCGCACACATCTTCTCTTTCTTTCTTTCTTTTTTTTTTTTTGAGACGGAGTCTCACTCTGTCACCCAGACTGGAGTGCAGTGGCCGGATCTCAGCTCACTGCAAGCTCCGCCTCCGGGGTTCACGCCATTCTCCTGCCTCAGCCTCCCGAGTAGCTGGGACTACAGGCGCCCGCCACCTCGCCCGGCTAGTTTTTTGTGTGTTTTTTAGTAGAGACGGGGTTTTACCGTGTTAGCCAGCATGGTCTCGATCTCCTGACCTCGTGATCCGCCCATCTCGGTCTCCCAAAGTGCTGGGATTACAGGCTTGAGCCACTGCGCCCGGCCCTTTTTTTTTTTCGAGACAGAGTTTCGCTTTTGTCACCTAGGCTGGAGTGCAGTGGCATGATCTTGGCTCACTGCAACCTCCACCTCCCAGGTTCAAGCAATTCTTCTGCCTCAGCCTCCTGAGTAGCTGGGATTACAGGCATGTGCCCCCACGCCTGGCTAATTTTTTTGTATTTTTAGTAGAGACGGGGTTTCACCATGTTGGCGAGGCTGGTCTCGAACCCCTGATGTCAGGTGGTCCACCCGCCTTGGTCTCCGAAAGTGCTGGGATTACAGATGTGAGTCACCGCACCAAGCCCTCTCTTGCTATGTGTAAAGGTACGAGTCGGGGGACTGAATCGTGTGCCCCCTAAATTCCTTCCTGGAAGCCCTAACTTGCCAGGAGAGGGTATTGACGATGTGGCGTCTGGGAGGTGCCTGGGGTGGATGAGGTCATGAGAGTAGGCCTTAGTAGAAAGGGCATGGGTGCCTTCCCCTTGTTCCTTATCCCACCCTCGCGTCAGGACGCAGCAAGAAGGCACCAGAGAAGGGAGGCAGGGCTGAGCACAGGGAAAAGGGCTGGGTCCTTAGAGAGGCTGGGGCTGGGAACCTCAGGCGGGTTCCCAGGGTCTGCCAGGAAGGGGACCCTCACCAGAGCCCGACCAGGCGGCGCCCCCACCCCCAGCTTCCAGACCAATGGGGAGGAAACATCTGATTTGTGAGGATGCCCTGGCCGGCGGAGACAAACCTCAATCCTGTGGGTACTGGGGCCATGGTGCCGGTGCCCCCGGATCCTCCACAGCTGCTCAAGATGAGGGTGACGCAGAGAGACGCCGCCGTAAACTCGAAGGTAGTGGATGGTGAAGCCGTCTCCGTGCTGTCATCCTGTAAGCGACGCTCAGTGTCTGGGGAACACAGGAGGCCATCCCACTGAGCGGGGCTGTGACTCGTGTTCATAACTGTCGTCACCCTAGTACCTGCCGCTCCTAGTACCACCCCAGGTGGGCTGAAGCACACAGGAAGGTGGGAGTGGAGAGAGAAGGGAGGCAGGGCTGAGCTCAGAGCTGCGTCCTTCGAGAGGCTGGGGCTGGGAACCTCAGGCAGGTGCCTCTAAAACAGCCCCTGTTGCTGTTGTTTTATTTCCTTATCACCGATGTCTTGAATGTTCATTGTAAAATATGCAGGTTCATCTGAGGCAGGACAGGCAGTCGAGAAAGTGACCATGTCTTCGGAACATGTCAACTGTGGTGACCCCACAGTCAACACAGTAAGCCCTAGTGTTGGCACTGTAGTCCCGCTCACTCAAGCGCAGCTGTCTCCAGTAGGGGCCTTCCCTGTAGACACCATGGCTTTTTTTTTTTTTTTTTTTTGGGGGGGGGGTCTCCCTGTGTCCCCCAGGCTGGAGTGCGGTGGGGCGACCTCGGCCCACTGCAACCTCTGCCTCCTGGGTTCAAGCAATTCTCGTGCCTCAGC
>NW_022161534.1:0-14217 GCF_008728515.1 Papio anubis
ACAGGCGCCCGCCACCTCGCCCGGCTAGTTTTTTGTATTTTTTAGTAGAGACGGGGTTTCACCGTGTTAGCCAGGATGGTCTCGATCTCCTGACCTTGTGATCCGCCCGTCTCGGCCTCCCAAAGTGCTGGGATTACAGGCTTGAGCCACCGCGCCCGGCAAAAAAATTTTTTTTTTTTTTGAGACGGAGTCTCGCTCTGCCACCCAGGCTGGAGTGCAGTGGCCAGATCTCGGCTCACTGCAAGCTCCGCCTCCCGGGTTTGCGCCATTCTCCTGCCTCAACCTCCCGAGTAGCTGGGACTACAGGCGCCCGCCACCTCGCCCGGCTAGTTTTTTGTATTTTTTAGTAGAGACGGGGTTTCACTGTGTCAGCCAGGATGGTCTCGATCTCCTGACCTTGTGATCCGCCCGTCTCGGCCTCCCAAAGTGCTGGGATTACAGATTTTTAAAATTTTACGTAGAGGCCGGGTGCAGTGGCTCATGCCTGTAACCCCAGATCACTTGAGGTCAGGAGTTCGAAACCAGCCTGGTCAACATGGTAAAACCCTGTCTCAAGGCCAGGCACGGTGGCTCATGCCTGTAATCCCAGCACTTTGGGAGGCCGAGGCGGGCGGATCACGAGGTCAGAGATCAAGACCATCCTGGCTAATATGGTGAAACCCTGTCTCTACTAAAAATACAAAAAAGTTAGCCGGGTGTGGTGGCATGTGCTTGTGGTCCCAGCTACTTGGGAGGCTGAGGCAGAAGAATCGCCTGAAACTGGGAGGCAGAGGTTGTGGTGAGCCAAGATCCCGCCACTGCACTCCAGCCTGGGTGGCAGAGTGAAACTCTGTCTCAGAAACAAACAAACAAACAAAAAACAGAAAAAAACCCTGTCTCTACTAAGAATACAAAAAAAATTAGCCAGGCTTGGTGATGGGTGCAAAATTATGTGAAGATGGGATCTCCCTATGTTGCCCAGACTGGTCTGAAACTCCTGTGCTCAAACGATCCTCCTGCCTCGGCCTCCCAAAGTGCTGGGATTACAGATTCGAGCCACTGGGCCTGATCTCACCAAACATTTGTTGAGCATCTGATGAGTACCAGGCATTGAGGTGACGTCCTCCAAGGAGCTCACCTTTAACGTTAGGTGACCCGTTTGAATGGAGGATGGGCTTGACAGTGAGGCAGCTTGAGGTTCACACATCAGTCCCCCTACTTAGGAATTGTGTGGCCTTGATCACTCTGTGACCCCTCTGAGTCTCTCTCTGCTCATCCCTAAGATGGGTGTGATTATGGCCGGGCACAGTGGCTCGTGCCCGTAATCCAGCACTTTGGGAGGCCAAGGCAGGCAGCTTCCTTGAGGTCAGGAGTTCGAGACCAGCCTGGCCAACATGGTGAAACCCCGTCTCTACTAAAAATACAAGAATTAGGCCGGGCGTGGTGGCTCACGCCTATAATCCCAGCACTTTGGGAGGCCGAGACGGGCGGATCACGAGGTCAGGAGATCGAGACCATCCTGGCTAACACGGTGAAACCCCGTCTCTACTAAAAATACAAAAAACTAGCTGGGTGAGGTGGCGGGCGCCTGTAGTCCCAGCTACTCAGGAGGCTGAGGCAGGAGAATGGCATAAACCCAGGAGGCGGAGCTTGCAGTGAGCTGAGATCCGGCCACTGCACCCCAGCCTGGGCAACAGAGCAAGACTCCGTCTCAAAAAAAAAAAAAAAATTAGCTGGGCGTGGTGGTGCACGCCTGTAATCCCGGCTATGGGGAGGCTGAGGCACGAGAATCACTTGAACCCAGGAGGCGGAGGTTACAGTAAGCTGAGTTCACATCACTGCACTCTAGGGCGACAGAGCAAGACTCCATCTCAAAAAAAACAAAACAAAACGATGGGTGTGGTTATGGGAGATCTGTGCCCAGACCTTGGCACAGGGCGTGGGCCAAGGCGAAGGGCTGCTACCTGCACCTTTGCTGCCCGGGCATTCAGCAAGTGCTGGGGCCCAGGCCCAGCCACTTCCCTTAGCATTGCTACCTGGCTTGGCCACTGTCTGGAACGAGAGCCCTTCCTTCCCCACCCCTTGCTGATTATCTTTTTTTTTTTTTTTGAGACGGAGTTTGGCTCTTGTTGCCCAGGCTGGAGTGCAATGGCGTGATCTCAGCTCACCGCAACCTCCGCCTCCCAGGTTCAAGCGATTCTCTTGCTTCAGCCTCCCTAATAGCTGGGATTACAGGCATGAGCCACCATGCCCGGCTAATTTTGTATTTTTAATAGAGACAGCGGTTCTCCATGTTAGTCAGGCTGGTCCTGACCTCAGATGATCCGCCCACCTCGGCCTCCCAAAGCGCTGGGATTACAGGCATGAGCCACCGTGCCTGGCCTCTTTTTCTTTGTTTTTAAGCAACAGGGTCTTGCTCTGTCCTTGGAGTACAGTGGCTCAATCATAGCTCACTGTAATCTTGAATTCCCGGGCTTAAGCAGTATTCCCCCCTCAGCTGGGACCATAGCCCGGTACCACCACATCCTGCTGCAGCACTGTTTCTTGGGACAGCCATCACCAGTACCCTGATGTGGCTGGTCCCATGAAGGCTGTCAGCCTGGCCTTGTCTGATTCCAGCTCTAGACTGTGACCTGGACAAGGGACTGTCCCTCTCTGAGCCCGAGTTTTCCCACCTACAAAGTAAGGGCGCTGACAGTGCCTGCCTTTTTTTCTTTACTTTTTTTTTTTTTTTTTTGAGACAGAGTCTCACTCTGTTGCCCAGGCTGGAATGCAGTGGCCGGATGTCAGCTCACTGCAAGCTCCGCCTCCCGGGTTCACGCCATTCTCCTGCCTCAGCCTCCTGAGTAGCTGGGACTACAGGCGCCCGCCGCCTCGCCCGGCTAGTTTTTTGTATTTTTTAGTAGAGACGGGGTTTCACCGTGTTAGTCAGGATGGTCTCGATCTCTTGACCTCGTGATCCGCCCGTCTCGGCCTCCCAAAGTGCTGGGATTACAGGCTTGAGCCACCGCGCCCGGCTGCCTTTTTTTCTTTTCTTTTCTTTGGTTTTTTTTTTTTTTTTTTTTGAAACGGAGTCTTACTCTGTTGCCCAGGCTGGAGTGCAATGGTGTGATCCCGGCTCGCTGCAACCTCTACTTCCCATGTTGAACTGATTCTCGTGCCTCGGCCTCCCAAGTAGCTGGGATTACAGGCATGCGCCACCACGCCCAGCTAATTTTGTATTTTTAGTAGAGATGGGGTTTCACTGTGTTAGCCAGGATGGTCTCGATCTCCTGACCTCGTGATCCGCCTGCCTGAGCCTCCCAGAGTGCTGGTATTACATGTGTGAGCCACTGCGTCCGTGGCCTTGGCTTTGGTGGTGAGGCAGCTCCCAGCTCCGCCCTCCCTCCAGCTGCGTGGTCTTGAGTGCGCCGACCTCTCCGTGCCTCAGTTGCCTTCTCTGATAAATGGGTATGATGCAGCCGCCCAGGGTCATTGGGAAGATCAGATGAGCTGATGCAGGAACGAGGCGCAGGGCAGTGAAGGCCTGGTGTGGAATTCACCCTCATGGGGCAGCAGAGTCTGGTTACGGTTGTCACTTCTCGGGGTGGTGCAGTCACTGCTGCCCGGGTGCTCATGACTGCCTGCTTTCCTCCGGCAGCTGGCGTGCGGCCAGGATGGGCAGCTGAAGGGTTTCGCGGTGCTGGAGTATGAGACGGCTGAGATGGCGGAGGAGGCACAGCAGCAGGCGGACGGTCTGGCCCTGGGGGGCAGCCACCTGCGAGTCTCCTTCTGCGCCCCTGGGCCCCCCGGCCGCAGTATGCTGGCCGCTCTCATCGCTGCCCAGGCCACGGTGAGCCTGTGTGGGCAGGGGTGGAGGGGTGGGGATGGGAGCCCCATGGGGATATCAGGGCCCCGGCGGCGCTCTGAGCTGCTCTGTTCCTGCAGGCCCTCAATCGGGGGAAGGGACTCCTCCCTGAGCCCAACATCCTGCAGCTGCTCAACAACCTGGGCCCGTCTGCCTCCCTCCAGCTGCTGCTCAACCCCCTGCTCCACGGCAGTGCAGGGGGGAAGCAGGGTAAGGTGGGGCTGGGCAGGGGCCCCCACTGTGCAGAACGGGCTGCAGCACTGTCTCCGGCACTCCCCGAAACTGCTCATCTTGGCCATAGTGACAGGAGCCCAGGAGTAGGGCTGAGGGGGAGTGTGGAGTCATAGGGGGAGCTGCTGTTGTCCACAACTGGGGGCCGCGACCAGGGCCACACAGCGGCCTGCAGTGAGCTGGGGTGCTGGCAAGAGGGGGTGGACTTCACTGGACTAGCCTCTGCTCCTTCTAGGCCCTTCCTTTGTGCAAGTCCACTGCCCACCCCCCAGCCCTAGAGCATCAGTTTCCTGCCCCTTCAACGGGTTCAGGGCTGTGTTTCATGAGGCGGGGCAGGGAGGACACAGGGACCCCCACCCATCCTCCTATGTCTCCCTGCAGGCCTCCTGGGTGCCCCCCCAGCCATGCCGCTGCTTAGTGGGCCAGCCCTGTCCACGGCACTGCTGCAGCTCGCCCTGCAGACCCAAGGCCAGAAGGTAACACACACGTCCCCCTCACCCACCGCTCTACAGCCCCTCCTTGCTCTTTTCAACACAGCTGGCGCAATTGGTGGGTTGGGGGGACCTCTGGCTGTGCCCTGGGGGCCCAGAACCCAGGTGAGGCCGACTCCCCCCAACCCCTGCCTTTCCCACCCACATCCCCATCCCCCTCTGGCAATCGCTCATGACAGGGTTTGCCATCTTTCCCTCCATTCTGGAGAGGGCCCCTGGACTTGGTGCCTGGAGTGGGGTCAGGGGACCTGGACATGCCCATTTAGAGCCTGAAACTGGGTGTGGGCTGGGAGCACGGCTGCTGGGCACCACTTTGTGAATAGACTGCTCGGAAGCTCCCCTGTGGAAGAGGCACCTGGGGAAGAAACTCCAGGTCTATCCCCTCAGTGCGCACGCACATACACGCACACACACAACTCACACCTAGAAACACAGGTATACATACAGACTCACACATACAAAGGTGCAGATATACACACACAGAGACAGACACAGACATAAGTCAAAGACACACATAGACACACAGAGAGACATAAGACAGACTCACGCACGCAGAAACAAAGACATATACGCGTGCGCACACACACACACAGACGTACACCCATGCTCCGCCCTGTCTGGTGTGGTTCCCTGGATTCTAAGTCAGTAGTGTCAGTGTGTCTGTCTGGTGGTAACTGACAAGAGTACATGAGCCTGTGGGTCTGACCTTCTGTGACTAAAAGTGGCTGTAACGCTGTATGGCTGTCCCACTCCATGTGGCTGCAGTTGATACTGTGCTGTAATCACTGGCCAGGGAACTGAGGCCTGGCGCTCAGGACACCCTCGGTCACCATGGCTGATGGGACGAATGATGGGGTTGGAGTGTGGCAGGCACTGGGGAACCCCATGCCTGTCTGCCCAGGACCGGCCGAGCCCTGGAGTCAGGGTGTGTCTGCCAAGACTCTGGGCCACACCTGTCTGCTTCCCTGGGCCACCCTGCCGCCATCTGCAACTGTCTGCTCTGTCCCTAGAAGCCCGGCATCCTGGGAGACTCACCCCTGGGCGCCCTCCAGCCTGGGGCCCAGCCGGCCAACCCCCTCCTCGGGGAGCTGCCTGCAGGTAACGCAGACCCCGCCCACACGGTGTCCCCCAGCCACTTCCGCTTCCTTCCTTGCTACGTGGCCTTGGACGAGTGACCCAACCTCTGTGGGTCCCCGCGCCCTGGTCCATCAGTTGGGTGTCTCCCCCAGGGCCCAGGCGTGAGCTCTGCTCAGTGGCCAGCATGGATTTGTCTCTTGACCACTGGGCCCTGGTCCATGTGGGAGCTGGAGGGCCCTGGGGAGAGGGGTCCTCTGAGCCTGGGCCCCTGAAATCCTCCTTCCCTCCCTAGGAGGGGGCCTGCCCCCGGAGCTGCCGCCCCGGCGAGGAAAGCCACCACCCCTGCTGCCATCCGTGCTTGGCCCTGCTGGGGGTGACCGGGAGGCCCTGGGCTTGGGTCCCCCAGCGGCCCAGCTCACTCCTCCCCCCGCCCCTGTGGGGCTCCGAGGCTCTGGCCTCAGAGGCCTCCAGAAAGACAGTGGGCCTCTGCCGACGCCCCCTGGGGTAAGGCCTTGCCCTGCGCGCGGCACCACACCAGCCTCCTGTTCCACAGAGTCCCCTTTCCTGGGGGCCCTCGTGAATCTGGCCCTCCTGCCGCAGGTCTCACTGCTGGGGGAGCCCCCCAAGGACTACCGGATTCCCCTGAATCCCTACCTGAACCTACACAGCCTGCTCCCGGCCAGCAACCTGGCGGGTAAGGAGGCCCGGGCCTGGGGAGGCGCCGGGAGAAGCCGCCGCCCAGCTGAGGGCCCCCCACCTAACCCCCCAGCCCCTGGAGGTGGCAGCAGCAGCAGCAAAGCCTTCCAGCTCAAGTCCCGCCTGCTCAGCCCCCTCAGCAGCGCCCGCCTGCCCCCCGAACCAGGGCTGTCTGACAGCTACGGCTTCGACTACCCCTCGGTGAGTGCCTGGCTGCAGCTCTCTGTCCCCTGAGGCCAAATCATTCTCCAAACTGATATTTCTCTAGGATGGACTATGCCAGGCCATGTGCTAGGGAGGCGACAGGGAACGTGCCGGATATGGTCTCTGCTTTTTTTTCTTTTTTTTTAAGAGACGATCGCCCTATGTTGCCTTGGCTGGAGGGCAGTGGTGCTATCATAGCTCACTGCAGCCTCAACCTCCTGGGCTCAAGCGATTCTCACACCTCAGCCTCCTGAGGAGCTGGGACCATAGACATGCACCACCATGCCCAACTAATTTTTAAATTTTTGGTAGAGACGGAGTCTTATTGTGTTGTCCAGGCTGGTCTCAAACTCCTGACCTCAAGTGAGCCGCCCACCTCAGCTTCCCAAAGTGCTGGGATTACAGGCAAGAGCCACCACGCCCAGCCTCATGCCCTTAAAGTTTCCTGTCTCTCTGTACATCACCCCCTGCTTCCCGGTCCACCTGCCTGTCTGTCCATTCCCAAGACCTGGAGGATCTTGCGTCTCAGTCTGTCTGTCATCCTGATTCTGTCTGTCTCTCCCAAGAGGACTTAGGCCACACTGTCTCTCCTGAGAGACAGGGCTTACCTTTTCTGTCCCTCTCTCTCACCTTTGGTTCCTGTTTGTACTCCTGGAGATTTGGTCCTTCTATGACGCCAAACTCCTTGGCAGGTCAGAAATTACAAACTGGGCCAGGTGCAGTGGCTCACACCTGTATTCCCAGCACTTTGGGAGGCCGAGGTGGGCGGATCACCTGAAGTTGGGAGTTCAAGACCAGCCTGACCAACATGGAGAAACCCTGTCTCTACTAAAAATATAAAATTAGCTGGGCGTGGTGGCACATGCCTGTAATCCCAGCTACTAGGGAGGCTGAGGCAGGAGAATTGCTTGAACCCGGGAGGCGGAGGTTGCGGTGAGCCGAGATTGCGCCATTGCACTCCAGCCTGGGCAACAAGAGCAAAACTCTATCTCAAAAAAAAAAAAAAAAAAAAAGAAATTGCAAACTGGCCGCCCATAGGTCACCTGGGTGATGTTTGGCCCCCTCTGGATTTCAAACAAATAACAACGGAAATTAACGCTGACACAGGAAAACTACAAGAGTCCACACGCCTGGAATTCCCAGCTTGCCTGGGAAACTCCAAACACTTAGACCCATGGGGGGCACCCCCTTCACAGCAGCCATCCCTGGGGCCGAGGTGCATCCAGCCCCAAATTTGCCTCTTCCTGGTCCCAGAGTGGTGGGGGCTGTCTTCCCTGATGACAGCTCTGCCAGCGGAGTTCAGCTAGGGGTGAGGCTGGGACAGATTCCAACCCATTGTGCTTCTCCCACTTTGATTCAGGACGTGGGACCACGGCGGCTCTTCTCCCACCCACGGGAACCAGCCCTTGGGCCTCACGGACCCAGTCGACACAAGGTGAGAGCCACCTGGTATGGTGTGTGTAGCAATCAGCTTTTACTATATGACAGGCTGTGCCATGACTTAGTAGCCTAGAATAGCAGACCTTGTATTTTGTGTGTTCTTTGTGGGGTTTTTTTGAGACAGGATCTCACTGTGTTGCCCAGGCTGGAGTGCAGTGGCTCCATCATAGCTCACTGCGGCCTCAAACTCCTGGGCTCAAGCGATCCTCCTACCTCAGCCTCCTGAGTAGCTGGGACCATAGGCACTCACCACCATGATGGTTAATTTTTGTACTTTTTGTGGAGACGAAGTCTCCCTATGTTGCCCAGGCTGGTCCAGACCTCCTAGGCCCAAGCAATCCTCCCACCTTGGCCTCCAAAAGTGCTAGGATCCCAGGCATGAGCCACCGTGCCATGCCAGGCATTGTATTACTTCTTGCTACTCTGTGGGGCAGTGGGCGGTCCCTGGCACTCACCCGGGCCTCAGTGAGCTACGTGGCCTCACATATTTGGCGTCCATAAGCTGGAACAGTTTCTCTGTGTCCCTTCGTGCAGTGATGATCCCCGGGTTCCTGGAGGAGGAAGAGGAGGCGGGTACCCACGTGCCAGCTCTCCTCAGTCCTAGTCCTTTAGTCAAAGCTAGTCTTTGCAAAACCCAGAATTGCTGGGCATGGTGGCTCACGCCTATAATCCCAGCACTTTGGGAGGCTGAGGCGGGTGGATCACCTGAGGTCACGAGTTTGAGACCAGTCTGACCAACATAGAGAAACCCCATCTCTACTGAAATACAAAAAATTAGCTGAGCATGGTGGCACATGCCTGTAATCCCAGCTACTTGGGAGGCTGAGGCAGAAGAATCGCTTGAACCTGGGAGGCAGAGGTTGCAGTGAGCGAGATCATGCCATTGTACTGCAGCCTGGGCAACAAGAGCGAAACTCCATCTCAAAAAAAAAAAAAAAAAAAGCCCAGAATCATTTTGGAGGATCATATACACAGGGCTGGGTACTACAATTGTCTGCTTCACTCCACCGACCCTTCTTCCGCAGATGTCCCCCCCACCCAGTGGCTTCGGTGAACGGAGCAGCGGTGGGAGTGGCGGGGGCCCCCTCTCTCACTTCTATTCAGGCTCGCCCACTTCCTACTTCACCAGCGGCCTGCAGGCTGGCCTCAAGCAGAGCCACCTCAGCAAGGTGAGGAGCCTCTCTGGCTGAACACAGGCATCCTGGGACAGCTACGATTTGGGGGTGCTTGCCACCGGGGCTCTGTGACCCTCGGTACCCAGGCCAAAGCTGGGGTGGTGGCAGGGGTCGGTCTTGCTCAGGGTGGAGTAGCAACAGCCTGTTGTCCTCCATCCACCCTGTGCATCAAGCACCTAGCACTGCTAGCCTTCCAGGCTTTCTGTCACTTGCTCCCTCTACAGCCCAGGCTGTGGGTGCTACTTGGCCTCATTTGACAGATGAGAAAACCGAGGCTCAAATAAAATGGAGCAATTGGCCCCCAGGTCTCATGGCTAGAAAGTAGCAGAAGCAAGATTTGAACCTGAAACCTGAAACCCTTCGCCTGCGGGGACAGGGAGGGCAGGGAGGGCACGGGCGCGGGGGGGGGGGGGGGGGGGGTGCTTCCTCTGGCCCCCAGGGAGTAACCTGTTCCACCTCTCCATTTCTTCCAGGCGATCGGCTCTTCCCCACTGGGCTCCGGAGAAGGGCTCCTGGGCCTCGGCCCAGGGCCTAATGGTCATAGCCACCTGCTGAAGGTACGGGCAGGGGGTGGGGACATGCAGGGCTGGGGAGCCCCGGCCCCCCAGCGGCCCCTGACCTGCCCCGCCCTGCCCTCTGTCTCCAGACCCCACTGGGCGGCCAGAAACGCAGCTTTGCCCACCTACTGCCCTCGCCCGAGCCCAGCCCAGAAGGCAGCTATGTGGGCCAGCACTCCCAGGGCCTCGGCGGCCACTACGCAGACTCCTATCTGAAGCGGAAGAGGATTTTCTAAGTGGCTGGCGCCAGAGATAACTCAAGGGCCTGCACCAAATCGCTTTTGGGTTTTCTGGTGTTTTGTTTTGTGTTTTTTTAAACCATTTTCTCTCTTTCGGTAATAGAAAAATCTCTGAAAGACTTTACTGACCAATCAGCTGGAGCCCCAGGAGCCCAAGGGGTGTGGGGGAGTCTGGAGGCCTCATTGCACCTCTGGCTTGCTCCCCACACCGAAACCCTGCAGCCTTAAGAGAGAGGGGCCCCGGCCTGCTCTCCCTCCCTTCCCCCATCTCCTCTTCCGATGTGCCCGTCTCTCCGGAGCCCTCCTGCCTCGTTGATCCTGTAATTTTGGCCTTTCGAGTGCCTTGGAGGTTTCCCTGACCTCCCGTGAGGATACAGAGACTGTCTCCTTTTTTTTAACTTTGACAACTGACTTCTGTTTCCTTTTCTAATTTTTATTTTTAAAACCACCGCGGACAACCCCCAGCTGTGATTCCTTCAAGGTCCGGCCTGTCCGGGCCACCATTCCACACTTTGCAGTTTGAAACAGCTCTTTTTCCTACATCTGCTGCAGGCATGGCTGTCTCCTGCCCCTGCCTGCCCATCTGGCCAATATCCCAGCCCCGGGGCCCGGGGTCCCTGCCGCAGCCCCCTCCCCTTCTGATGCCTTAAAAGCTGGGCCCCAGGCCCTGCTGGCCAGAGCCACAGATGCCAAGCTCTGGGAGCTTGACTATGGACCAAACAGCTCTGGCCTAGGGATTGGGCCACCCTACCTAGGATCTCCACCCTGGGGACAGTAGAAGGGCAAAGCCTTCATCTTGGCGAACCAGCCTCACCACCCCCTCCTGCCTGGGCCTCGGTGCAGAGATGGGCTTTCTCTGCCAATCCCCTGCTGTCTGTCTGTGGGAGTCGGACGTTGTGCCCATCTCCCAGAGCCTCTGCTGTCACTCCCTTGTTGAAGATGAATTCTTGAATTCTGCCTGCCCACCCCAGGCCAGATCCCTGGAGCTGGCCTCCTTTCAGCCCAGTGCCAGAAACCAGCACTCCATGAAGATAAGCTCTGGGCCCGCACACCAGCAGGACCTGTCGACCTGAGGTGACCCTGGGCCTTGCCCCCAGCCAACTGGGCCACTAGCTTCCCTCCCTTGACTCTGGGGGTCCACATCCACTCCAAGGGGACTATTCCCCGGACCCCACCCCAATCTCCCCACACGGACCTTTGCTGAATTAAAGTTTGTAAGTAAATGGTTTTAAAGAAATCAGAGTTGGCTGGTTCTTGGGACAAACAGTGGGCCTGAGTGGGAGGTCTGGGATGGCCCCGCGGGTTTACCTGAGCTGGATCCCGCCCTGCTCTTCCCTCCTTGTCACCGCAGGCCCTAAGCAAACATCTGCGCTTCTGTTCCAGTAATTACGGGCCCTTACCTCACGTCCCTGGCGCGGCGCATGCTCAGTCGGTGGGTCACGTGATGCACGTCATGGCTGCCTCCATGACCCGGGGCGGCGTGAGTGCCAGGGTTCTGCTTCAGACTGCAAGGGGCACCTGGTGGAACCGAACTGGGGGCACTGCGGGGTCGGGGGAGGGGGTGGCGCCGGGGACAACCAGAAAGTTTCAAGCGACAGGTACCTGAGGCGCCCGGGGCGGGCAGCGTTAACCCGTCAGATGCCGGCGGGGCGGGGCTCTGCGCAGCCGCTCACTCAACCGTGTTTTCCAGGCTCGCGCTCGGCGGGAGAGGAGGAGACAGGCGGCCCCGAGGAGCCCGGGGACGTGTGAGTGCAGGGGGCCAAGTCCCCCATTCCTCATCCCACGGAATTCCTCTGGTCCCCATCTTGTCCTGTAGCTTCATCTCGCGGTCCCCCTTCTGCTTTGCCCTATTCAGCACCTGTGCGTCAAGCCTCAATCCCTACTTCCTAACCCTAGATTCTACCCGGGCCCTGAGCCCATCATCCAGTTCGGCATTCGCACCTCCATCTGTCCCCAGGGTGAACGTGGTGTTCGTAGACCGCTCAGGCCAGCGGATCCCAGTGAGCGGCAGAGTCGGAGACAATGTTCTCCACCTGGCACAGCGCCACGGGGTGGACCTGGAAGGTAGGAACTGGGCACAGGGAGTTAAGGAGGTCCTTATCCATTTGTCCAAAACAAAAACAAAAACAAATCAGGTGTGTCTCTTCACGACTTTTCCCACCAAATATGGACTAAAATCCAAACCCCTTACCACGGCCTCATCTGTTGCCAAGCTCTTATTTATTAAGCATTTATTAGAGATCACTAGGTGACTCCCAGGATTTTGTGTTCTCTTCCCCCTTCCTCCCAGTATTCTAGCCACATTGGCTTTCTTTTTGTTGTTGTTTTGAGATGGAGTTTCACTCTTGTTGCCCAGGCTGGAGTGCAATGGCTTACTGCACCTCAGCTCACTGCAACCTCCACCTCGCGGGTTCAAGCGATTCTCCTGCACCACCTGCCAGACTAGCTGGGATTACAGGCGCCCACCACCAAGCCTGGCTAAGTTTTGTATTTTTAGTAGAGACAGGGTTTCACCACGTTAGCCAGGCTGGTCTCAAACTCCTGACAGGCAATCTGCCCGCTCAGCCTCCTGAAATGCTGGGATTACAGGCGTGAGCCACCACACCCAGCCCACACTGGCTTTCTTGTGGTTCCTCAAACAGTCCAGCTCATTCCTTCCTGCCTCGGGTCCATTGCATTTGCTGTTCCCTCTGTCTGAAGTGCTTGCCCAGCAAACATTCTGGCTCTTTCTCATCCTTCAGACCTCAATGTAAATGTCATGTCCCTAACAATTCCATTCCCCTCAGCCCAGCTGAAGTACCCATGCCTTAGTTACTCTGTCTCATCAGTGTGATATGATATATAGCACTTCTCACTTTTTTGTCTTTTCAAGAGACACAGCCTTGCTGTGTCGCCAATGCTGGAGTGCCATGATGCAATCATACATCACTGCAGCGTTGAACTCCTGGGTTCAACTGATCCTCCCACCTCAGCCTCCCAAGTAGCTGGGATTATAGGCACAAGCCACGATGCCAGGCTGTTTTGTTTCCTACTTTGTCATCTGTCCCCCAGTGAGACTGGAGACCCATGTTCTTATTCATGCTTATCTGTTGCCTTGCCTGTCAGGATGTAACAGGTGTTTGATAATTTGTTGAGAGAAAAATAATAATAGAAATTTCTTGTCCAGGCGCAGTGGCTCACGCCTGTAATCCCAACACTTTCGGAGGCCGAGGCAGGTGAATCACTTGAGGACAGGAGTTTGAGACCAGCCTGGCCAACATGGTGAAACCTTGTCTCTACGAGAAACACAAAAATTAGCGGGGTGTGGTGGCACATGCATATAATCCCAGCTACTTGGGAGGCTGAGGCACAAGAATCACTTGAACTTGGGAGGCAGAGGTTGCAGTGAGCCAAGATGGCACCACTGTACTCCAGGCTGGATGGCAGAGCGAGACTGTCTCAAAAGAAAAAAAAATATATATATATATATGTCTTTAACTATGTTAATACATATTCACTGACTGAATCTTCTTGACAACTTGAGTAGTAGAGACTGTTATTCCGTATTATAGATGAGGAAACTAAACCCCAGGTTAAGTAGACCTGGTCTAAGGTCAAGTGAGTGACAATACTAGACTCACCAGTCCATTTTAGCCACTAATCTGTGTTGCCTTTTTATGAATACCTACTGCTCGTCAGGCAGCAATACACAAAACACATAAGGCCTCTGTCATTTCACACCCATTTCGGCCTAATAGGGACAATAATCCCACAGGTAAATATATAATTATGTCATGAGTAACTTGGGAAGGGTTGTCTGGAAGAAAATATACAGGGTTTGCTTTTGGAATGAATATATCAGGGATCCTGATTTTATCATTAAAGGGGAAGATATGTTGGGAGGGGTTATGAAAGGCCTACGTAAAGTTCTGTTCTGGAATCCAGCAGCCAGTAGTCTAGGACAGAGATTGGAATGTGAAATAGATTTGCTTTTTTTTGAGATAGAGTCTCGCTCTGTCACCCAGGCTGGAGTGCAGTGGCCAGATCTCAGTTCACTGCAAGCTCTGCCTCCCGGGTTTATGCCATTCTGCCTCAGCCTCCCGAGTAGCTGGGACTATAGGCGCCCGCCACCACGCCCAGCTAGTTTTTTTGTTTTTTTAGTAGAGATGGGGTTTCACCATGTTAGCCAGGATGGTCGCGATCTCCTGACCTCGTGATCCGCCCGTCTCGGCCTCCCAAAGTGCTGGGATTACAAGCTTGAGCCACCGCGCCGGCCCGATTTGTTTATTTATTTATTTATTT
>NW_022161535.1:0-14187 GCF_008728515.1 Papio anubis
GCACAAGTATACATATGTAACAAACCTGCACGTTATGCACATGTACCCTACAACTTAAAGTATAATAATAATAAATAAATTTAAAAAAAAAACAAAAAACAAAGATAACTTCTTCCTAGTTTTTATCTGGGGATGTTCACTTGTTCTGCATTGGCCTCAATGGGATCCAAAATGTCCCTTCACAGATTCTAAAAAGTGAGTGTTTTCAATCTGCTGAATCAAAAGAATTGTTTAACTCTGTAAGATGAATCCACACACCACCAGGCAGTTTCACAGATAGCTTCTTTCTAGCTTTAATCTGGTGATATTTCGTTTTTCACAGTAGGTCTCAATGGACTTAAAATTGTCCCTCCACAGATACAACAAAGAGTATTTCCAACCCACTGAATCAAAAGTAAGGTTTACCTCTGAAATGAATTCACACATCACAAAGCAATTTCACAGATAGCTTCTTTCTAGTTTTATCTGGGGATATTCATTTTTTCCAATAGGCCTCAAAGGCCTCTCAAATGTCCCACAGAAGATTTTACAAAAAGAGTGTTTTCAACCTGCTGAATCAAAAGAAAGTTTTTGTGAGATGAATGAACACATCAATAAGCCGTTTCACAGGTCCTTTCAAAGGGCTATAAAATGTCCCTTCACAGATTGTACAAAAAGAATGTCTCCAACCTGTTGATTCAAAATAAACGTTTAACTATTTGAGATGAATCATAACATTACCAAGCAGTTGCACATACAGCTTCTTTATAGTTTTTCTCTAGAAATATTCAGTTTTTCCCCATAGGCTTCAAGAGAGTCCAAAATGTACCTTCACAGATTTTACAAAGAGTGTTTCCAAACTGCTCAGTCAAAAGAAAGGTTTAACTACATGAGATGAATCCACACATCAAAAAGTAGTTTCATAGATAGCTTCCTTCTAGTTATTATTTTGGGATATTCAGTTTTGCCCAGTGGCCTCAATGGACTCCAAAATACCCCTTTACCCATTCTACAAAAAGAGTGTTTCCAACCTGCTGAATGGAAAGAAAGGATTAAGTATTTGAGATGAATCCAGACATCACCAAGCAGTTTCACAAATAGCTTCTAACTAGTTTTTATCTGGGGATTTTAGGTTTTTCCCCCTAGCCCTCAAACAAATCCAAAATGTCTCTATGCAGATTCTACTAAAAGAGTGTTTCCAAAATGCTGAATCAAAGGAAAGTTTTAACTCTTTGAGATGAATCCACACATCACAAAGAAGTTTCACACATTGCTTCTTTCTAGTTTTCTTCTGGGAATGTTCAGTTTTTTCCCATAGGCATCAATGGGCTTTGAAATGTTCATTTGCCGATTCTACAAAAAGAGTGCTTCCCACCTGCTGAATCAAGAGAAAGTTTTAACTCTCTGAGATGAATCCACACTTCACCAAGCAGTTTCACAGATGGCTTCTTTCTAGTTATTATCTGGGGATATTCAGTTTTTCCCTGTAGGCCTCAATGGACTCCCAAATGTCCCCTCACATATTCTACAAAAGAGTGTTTACAATTTGTAGAATCACAATAAGGTTTAACTCTGTGAGATGAATTCACACATCACAAATCAGTTTCACAGATAGCTTATTTCCATTCTCTATCTGGGGATATTCCTTTTTTTTTCTCACAAGTTTCAAAGGGTTTTGAAAAGTCCCTTCACAGGTCCTACAAAAAGAGTGTTTCCAACCTACTGAATCATAGCAATGGTTTAACTCTGTGAGATGAGTCCACACATCACCAAGTAGTTTCACAGATAGTTTCATTCTAGTTTTTATCTGGGGATATTTGCTTTTTCCTTGTAAGCCTCAATAGGCTCCTAAATATCCTTTTGCAGATTCTACAAAATGAATGTTTCCAACCTGGTGAATAAAAAGAAACTTTTAATTCTGTTAGATGAATTCACACATCACCAAGCACTTTCACAGGTCATTTCTTTCTTGTTTTTATCTTGAGATATTCTGTTTTTCCTCATAGGCCTCAATGGGCTTCTAAATGTCCCCTCGAGATTTACAAAAAGAGTGCTCCAAGCTGCAGAATCAAAAGAAAGTTTTAACTCTGAGAGAATAATCTACACATCATCAAGCAGTTTCAAAGCTAGCTTGTTCCTAGTTTTTATGTGGGGATATTTATTTTCAGCCATAGGCCTCAAAAAGTTCCTAAGTGTCACTTCACAGATTCTACAAAAACAGTGTTTCCTAGCTGCTGAATCAATATAAATGTTTAACTCTGTGACATGAATCAACACATTGCTAAGCAGTTTCAAAGACAGCTTTTTCCTAGTTTTTATCTGGGGATATTATCTTGTTCCATATAGGCCTCAATGGGCTCCAAAATGTCCCTTTACAGGTTCTACAAAATGAATGCTTCCAACGTGCTGAATGAAAAGAAAGGTTTAACTCTGTGAGATGCATCCACACATCACTAAGCAGTTTCACAGATAGCGTCTTTCTAGTTTTTATCTGGAGACATTCTGTTTTTCCCCTTAGGTATCATGGGGTCTGAAATGTCCTTTCGCAGATTCTACCAAAAGAGTTTATCTAACCTGCTGAATCAAAAGAAAGGTTTAACTCTGTGTAATGCATCCAAACATCACCAAGTAGTTTCACAGATAGCTTCTTACTAGTTTTCATCTGGGGATGTTCCATTTTTCCAAAGTCTTCAATGGGCCTCTAAATGCATCTTCACATATTATACAAAAAGAGTGTTTCAAGACTGCTGAATCAGGGCGGAGCAAGATGGCCGAATAGGAGCGGCTCCAGTCTTCAACTCCCAGCGACAGCGACACAGAAGACCGGTGATTTCTGCATTTTCAACTGAGGTACTGGGTTCATCTCACTGGGGAGTGCTGGACGATCGGTGCTGGTCAGCTGCTGCAGCCCGACCAGCGAGAGCTGAAGCAGGGCGAGGCATTGCCTCACCTGGGAAGCGCAAGGGGGAAGGAAAACCCTTTCCTAGCCAGGGTAAGTGAGACACAACACTTGGAAAATCGGGTAACCCCACCCCAATACTGCGCTTTTAAGCAAACAGGCACCAGGAGATCACACCCCACACCTGGCCGGAGGGTCCCAGCACCCACGGAGCCTCCCTCATTGCTATCACAGCAGTCTGTGATCTACCGGGCAAGGCAGCAGCGAGGCTGGGGAGGGCGCCCGGGCCACTGCCTGGCCAGGGGCTTAAGCAGGCAAAACAAAGCCGCTGCCGGGAAGCCTCGAACCGGGTGGAGCTCACAGCAGCCTCAAGGAAACCTGCCTGTCTCTGCAGACTCCAATCTCCAAAGCAGCACAGCAAACAATAACAAAAGCAGCAGATACCCTTGCAGACCCAAACGACTCTGTCTGGACAGCTTTGAAGAGAGCAGTGGATCTCCCAACACGGGAGGTTGAGATCTGGAGAAGGACAGACTCTGCCCAAGTGGGTCCCTTGACCCCTGAGTAGCCTAATCCGGGAGACATCCCCACTAGTCTGGACACCCCACACCTCACAGGGTGGAGTACACCCCCTGAGAGGAAGCTTCCAGAACTGTGACAGGTACACTCTGCTGTTCAGAAATATTCCATCTTCTTGCAGTCTCTGCTGCTGATACCCAGGCAAACAAAATCGGAGCGGACCTCAAGCAATCTCCAACAGACTACAGCCGAGGGTCCTGACTGTTGTGGGAAGGAAACAAACAGGAAGGACACTCTAGCTACCTCAAAACCCCATCAGTACATCGCCATCATCAAAGACCAGAGGCAGATAAAACCACAAAGATGTGGGAAAGTAGCAGAAAGCTGGAAACTTCAAAACAAGACAAGATCTCCCCGCAAAGGAGTGCAGCTCATCACGCAACGGATCAAAGCTGGACGGAGAATGACTTTGACGCAGATGAGAGAGAAGAAGGCTTCAGTCCATCAAATTTCAGAGCTAGCAAGGAGGAATTACGCATCTAAAGAAAGAAACTAAAAATCTTTGAAAAAAAGTGGGAAGAATTGACGGCTAGGACTAATTAATGCAGAGAAGGTCATAAACTTAAATGAAAGAGATGAAAAGCATGACACTCTAGAAATACGTGACAAAATGCACAAGCTTCAGTAACCCACTGACAACTGGAAGAAGAAAGAGTATCAAATGCATTGAGGATCAAATGAATGAAATGAAGCCGGCAGAAGAGAAACCAAAAGAAAAAAGAAGAAAAAGAAATGAACAAAGCCTGCAAATGAAGTATGGGATTATGTAAAAGACCAAATCTACGCCTGATTGGGGTGCCTGAAAGTGAGGGGGGAAAATGGAACCAAGTTGGAAAACACTCTTCAGGATAATATCATCCAGGAGAATCCTCCCCAACCTAGTAGGGCAGGCCAACATTCAAATCCCCAGGAAATACAGAGAACTGGCCAAAGATACTCCTCGAGAAGAGCAACCCAAGACATACACTGGGATTCACCAAAGTTGAAATGAAGGAAAAAATCTTAAGGGCAGCCAGGAGAGAAAGGGTCGGGTTACTCCACAAAGGGTGCCCATCAGACTCACAGCAGATCTCGGCAGAAATTCACAAGCCAGAAGAGAGTAGCCAATATTCAACATTCTTAAAGAAAAGAATTTTTAAACCCAGAATTTCATATCCAGCCAAACTAAGTTTTCCATAAGTGAAGGAGAAATAAAATCCTTTACAGATAAGCAAATGCTTAGAGATTTTGTCACCACTAGGCCTTGCCTTTGGCTAAGAGACCCTGAAGGAAGTACTAAATGGAAAGGGAACAACTGGTACCAGCCATCTCAAAACATAAAAATGTAAAGACCATCGAGGCTAGGAAGAAACTATATCAACTAATGAGCAAAATAAACCAGTTAATATCATAATGGCAGGATCAAGTTCACACATAACAATCTTAACCTAAATGTAAATGGATCCAAATGCTCCAATTAAGAGACACAGACTTGGCAAACTGATAAAGAGTCAAGACCCATCAGTCTGCTGCACTAGGAGACCCATCTCAATAATGCAGAGACATACATAGGCTCAAAATAAAGGATGAGGGAAGATTTACCAAGCAAATGGAGAACAAAAAAAAGCGGGGTTGCAATACTAGTCTCTGATAAAACAGACTTTTAAAACCATCAAAAAATCAAAAGAGACAAAGAAGGCCATTAAGACAATGGTAAAGGGATCAATCTAACAGGAAGAGCTAACTATCCTAAATATATATGCACCCAATACAGGAGCACCTAGATTCATAAAGCAAGTCCTTAGAGACTACAAAGAGACTTAGACTCCCATACAATAATAATGGAGACTTCAACACTCCACTAACACACAGACTAACGAGACAGAAAGTTAACAAGGATATCTAGGAATTGAACCCATCTCTGCAGCAAGTAGACCTTAATAGACATCTATAGAACTCTCCACCCCAAATCAACAGAATATACATTCTTCAGCAACTACATCGTACCTCTTATTCCAAAATTCACCACGTAATTGGAAGTAAAGCACTCCTCGCTAAAAGAACAAAATTATTACAACCGTCTCTCAGACCAAAGTGCAATCAAACTAGAACTCAGGACTCCAAGAAACCTAATCAAAACCGCTCAACTACATGGAAACAGAACAACCTGCTCCTGAATGACTACTTCTGGGTACATACAACGAAATGAAGGCAGAAATAAAGATGCCCTTTTGGAAACCAATGGAGAACAAAGATACAACATACCAGAATCCTGGGACACATTTAAAGCAGTGTGTAGAGGGAAATTTATAGCACCAAAGGCCCAAGAGAAAGCAGGAAAGATCTAAAATTGACACTCTAACATCGCAATTAAACTGTGATGAAGCAAGTATGTCACATTCGAAAGCTAGCAGAAGGCTAGGAAATAACTAAGATCAGAGCAGGAACCGAAGGAGATAGAGACACAAAACCCCTCCAAAAAAATCAATGAATCCAGGAGTTATTTTGAAAAGATCAACAAAATCTCGACAGAATTCACTAGCAAGACTAATAAAGAAGAAAAGAGAGAAGAATCAAAATGACGCAATTAAAAATGATAAAGGGATATCACCACTGACCCCACAGAAATACAAACTACCATCAGAGAATACTATAAACACCCCTACGCAACAAACTAGAAAATCTAGAAGAAATGGATAATTTCCTTAATAATTTACACTCTTCCAAGACTAAACCAGGAAGAAGTTGAATCCCTGAATAGACCAATAGCAGGCTCTGATATTGAGGCAAATACCACAGCCTACCAACCAAAAAAAGTCCAGGACCAGATGGATTCACAGCTGAATTCTACCAGAGGTACAAGGAGGAGTTGGTACCATTCCTTCTGAAACTATTCCAATCAATAGAAAAGAGGAATCCTCCCTAACTCATCTTTTATGAGGCCAACATCATCCTGATACCAAAGCCTGGCAGAGATAATAATAAAAAAGAGAATTTTAGACCAACATCCCTGATGAACATCGATGCAAAAATCTCAATAAAAATACTCAGCAAAACCGGATCTGGCAACATTACTAAAAGCTTATCCACCATGATCAAGTGGGCTTCATCCCTGGGATGCAAGCAATTGGTTCAACATTCAAAAATCAATAAACATAATCCAGCATATAAACAGAACCAAAGCACAAGAACCACATGGTTATCTCAATAGATGCAGAAAAAGGCTTTTGACAAAATTCAACAGCCCTTCATGCTAAAACACCTTCAATAAATTCGGTATTGATGGAACGTACCTCAAAATAATAAGAGCTATTTATGACAAAACCCACAGCCAATATCATACTGAATGGGCAAAACTGAAAATTCCCTTTGAAAACTGGCAATAAGACAGGGATGCCCCTCTCTCACCAATTCTATTCAACATAGTGTTGGGAAGTTCTGGCTAGGCAATTAGGCAAGAGAAAGAAATCAGGGTATTCAGTTAGGAAAAAGAAGAAGCCAAATTGTCCCCTGTTTGCAGACATTACATATAGTTTTAGAAACCACTTCAGCCCAAAATCTCCTTAAGCTGATAAGCAAATCTCAGCAAAGTCTCAGGATACAAAATTAATGTGCAAAATCACAAGCATTCTTATACACCAGTAACAGACAAACAGAGAGCCAAATCAGAATGAACTTTCCATTCACAATTGCTTCAAAGAGAATCAAATACCTAGGGAATCCAACTTACAAGGGATGTAAAGGACCTCTTCAAGGAGAACTACAAACCACTGCTCACTGAAATAAAAGAGGACACAAACAAATGGAAGAACATACCATGCTCATGGATAGGAAGAATCAATATCGTGAAAATGGCCATACCGCTCCAAGGTAATTTATGATTCACTATCCCATCAAGCTACCAATGAGTTTCTTCTACAGAATTGGAAAAAACTGCTTTGTAAAGTTCATGGAACCAAAAAAGAGCCCATCTCCAAGACAACTCTAAGTCAAAAGAACAAAAGCTGGAGGCATCACGCCACCTGACTTCAAACTATACTACAAGGCTACAGTAACCAAACAGCATGGTACTGGTACCAAAACAGAGATATAGACCCAACATCATGAACAGAGTCCCTGTAGAAAATAATAATACCACACATCTACACAGCCATCTGATCTCTTGATAGATTGTTTATAACAATATTAACTATAGATGAAACTGATCCTTTCCTTACTCCTTATAATGAAATTACCCAAGATGGATTAGAGAGACTTCAAATGTTAGACCTAATACCATAAAAAATCCTAGAGGAAAACCTAGGTAGTACCCATTCAGGACATAGGCATGGGCAAAGACTCTCATGTCTAAAAACACCAAAAGCAACGGCAGCAAAGCCAAAATTGGATAAATGGGATCTCATTAAATTAAAGAGCTTCTGCACAGCAAAAGAAACTACCATCAGAGTGAACAGGCAACCTACAGAATGGGGAGACAATTTTGCACCTACTCATCTGACAAAGTGGCTAATATCCAAACCTACAAAGAACTCAAACAAATTTACAAGAAAAAACAAACAACCCCATCGCAAGTGGCAAAGGATATGAATAGACATTTCTCAAAAGAAGACATTCATACAGCCAACATGGACCTACGAAAAATGCCTATCATCACTGGCCATCAGAGAAAATGCAAATCAAAACCACAATGAGATACCATCTCACACCAGTTAGAATGGCGACCATTCAAAAAGTCAGGAACAAATAGGTGCTGGAGAGGATGTGAGAAATAGGAACACTCCTACACTGTTGGTGGGATTGTAAACTAGTTCAACCATTATGGAAAAAACAGTATGGCGATTCCTCAAGGATCTAGAACTAGATGTACCATATGACCCAGCCATCCCATTGGGTATATACCCAAAGGATTATAAATTATGCTGCTCTCTAAAGACACACATGCACACGTATGTTTATTGCAGCACTATTCACAATAGCAAAGACTTGAATCAACCCAAATGTCCATCAGTGACAGATTGATTAAGACAATGTGGCACATATACACCATGGGATACTAATGAGCCATCAAAAAAGATGAGTTTGTGTCCCTTGTAGGGACATGGGATGCAGCTGGAATCCATCATTCTTAGCAAACTATCACAAGAACAGAAAACCAAACACCGCATGTTCTCACCTTCATAGGTGGAACTGAACAATGAGATCACTTGACTCGGCAACATCACAATCGGGCCCATCATGGGAGGGGGAGGGGGAGGGATTGTATCACTGGGAGTTATACCTGATGTAAATGACGAGCTGATGGGTGCAGCACACCAACAAGGCATTGGGCATACATATATGTAACAAACCTGCACGTTATACACATGTGTACCCTATAACAACTTTACAGTATAATAATAATAAATAAATTAAAAAAAAAAAAAGACTGCTGAATCAAAAGAAAATGTTAACTCTGTGAGATGACTCCACACATCACTAAGCACTTCCACAGATAGCTTCTTTCTAGTAGTTATTTGAAGATGTTTGCTTTTTTTCATAGGCCTCAATGGGCTCCCAAATGTTTCTTAGCAGATTCTACAAAAAGACTGTTTCCAGCCTGCTGATTCAAAAGATAAGTTTAACTCTGTAGGATGAATCCACACATGTCCAAGTATTTTCACAGATAGCTTCTTTCTACTTATTATCAGAGGATATTTGATTTTCCCCATAGGTCTCTATGGGTTCCCAAATGTCCCTTCTCAGATGCTACAAAAAGAGTGTTTCCAACCTATTGAAACAAAAGAAAGCTTTACCTCTGTCAGATGATTCCACACAACACAAAGCAATTTCACAGATAGATTCTTTCTAGTTTTTATTTGGAAATATTCAGTTTTTCCCCTAGGCCTCAATGAACTCCCAAATGTTTGCTTGAAGATTCTACAAAAGGAGTGTTTCCAACCTGCCGAATTAAAGGAAAGGTTCAACTCTGTGAGATGAATCCACATATCACAAAGCAATTTCAGTTAGTTTCTTTCTAGTTTTTCTCTGAGGATATTCATTATTCCCCATATGCTTCAATGGGATCCAAAAAGTCCTTTCTCGGGTTCTACAAAGAGTGTTTTTACCCTGTTGAATCAAAAGAAAGGATTAGCTCTGTGAGATGTATCCACACATCACCAAGCAGTTTCACAGACAGTTTCTTTCTAGTTTTTATCTGGGGATATTCAGTTTTTCCCTGTAGGCCTCAATAAGCACCCAAATGTCTATTCAAAAGTTCTACCAAAAAGTGTTTCCAACCTGCTGAATTGAAAGAAAAATTTAACCCTGGGAGATGAATCTACACATCACCAAGCAGTTTCACAGAAAGCTTCTTTCTACTTTTTATCTGGGGATATTCAGTTTTTCCTCATAGGCCTCAATGGGCTCTCAAATATATTCTGTCAGATTTTACAAAAAGAGTTTTTCCTAACAGTTGAATCATAAGAAAGTTTTACCTCTGTGAGATTAATCCACACATCAACAAGCAGTTTCACAGATAGCTTCATTCTAGTTTTTATCTGGGGATTTTAGGTTTTTCCTCCTAGGCCTCAATGAGCTCTGAAATGTCCCATTGCAGATTCTAGAAAAATGGTGTCACTAACCTGTTGAATCAAAAGAAACGTTGAGCTATTTGAGATCAACCAGCACATCACAAAGCAGTTTCATATATAGCTTCTTTCTAGCTTTTATCTAGAAACATTCAGCTTTTCCCCATAGGCCTCAAGGGACTCCAAAATGTCCCTTCTCAGATTTTATAAAAACAGTGTTTCCAAACTGCTCCATTAGAAGAAAGGTTTGACTCCATGAGATGAATCAACTCATCAAAAAGCAGTTTCACAGATAGCTTCTTTCTAGTTTTTATCTTGAGATATTCAGTTTTTCTCCGTAGTCCTCAATAGATTCCAAAATGTCCCTTTGTAGATTCTACAAAAAGAGTGTTTCCAACCTGTTGAATGGAAAGAAAGGATTAATTATTTGAGATGAATTCAGACATCATCAAGCAGTTTCACAGAGAGCATCTTTCTAGTTTTTATCTGGGGATTTTCCATTTCTCCCACTAGACCTCAATGGAATCCCAAATGTCTCTTCACAGATTCTACAAAAACAATGTTTCCAAACTGCTGAATCAAAAGAAAGGTTTAACTCTTTGAGATGAATCCACACATCACAAAGGAGTTTCACAGATTGCTTCTTTCTAGCTTTTTTCCTCTGAATGTTCAGTTTTATCCCATAGGCATCAATGGGCTTTGAAATGTCCTTTTGCAGATTATTTAAAAAGAGTGCTTCCAAACTGCTGAATAAAAAGAAAGGTGTAACTTTCTGGGATGAATCCATACATCACCAAGAAGTTTCACAGATAGCTTCCTTGTAGCTTTTTTCTGGGGTTATTTGGTTTTCCCCATAGGCCTCAATGGGTTCTGAAATGTCCTTTTGCAGATTCTCCAAAAGGAGTGTTCCAACCTGCTGAATCAACGATCGTTTTAACTCTGTGAGATGAATCCACACAAGACCATGCCGTTTCACAGATCGCTTCTTCCTATTTTTATCTGAGGATATTCCGTTTTCCTATAGGCCTCAATGAGTTCTCAAATATTTCTTAGCAGAGTCTACAAAAAGAGTGTTTCCAACCTGCTGAAACAAAAGAAAAGTTTGTCTCTGTGACATGAATCCAAATCTCACCAAGGAGTTTCACAGATAGCTTCTTTCTAGTTTTTAACTGGGAATATTTTATTTTTCCTTATAGGCCTCAATAAGCTCTGAAATGTCTTTTCACAGATTCTACAAAAAGAGTGTTTCCAACTGGTTGAATCAAAGGAAAGATTTATCTCTGTAAGATGAATCCAAACAGTACACAGCACTTCAACAAATAGCTTCTTTCTGCTTTGTATCTGAGGATATTCACTTTTTCCCCATGGACCTCAACATACTCTGAAATGTCCCTTCTCAGTTCCTTTCCAAATATTGTTTCCAGTCTGCTGAATCCAAAGAAAGTTTTACCTCTGTGAGATGAATCCACAAGTCACAAAACTGTTTCACTGATAACTTCTGTTTATGTTTTATCTGGGGATATTCTGATTTTTTCATTAGGCATGAAAGGGTTCCCAAATGTCCATTTGAAGAGTATACAAATAGAATGTTTCCAACTTGCTGAATCAAAAGAAAGGTTCAAATCTGTGAGATGAATCAACACATCACCAAGTAATTTCAAAGATATATTCTTCCTTGTTTTTATCTGGGAATATTCGCTTCTTCTGCATCAGACAGTGTGATCCAAATTGTCCCATCGCAGATTTTACAAAACTGAGTGTTTCCAAACGGTTTTGTTTTTTATCTGGAGATACTGGTTTTTCCCCTTAGACATCAATGAGATCCCAAATGTCCATCCACAAATTCTATGAAAAGAGTGTTTCCAACCTGCTGAATCAAAAGAAAAGTTGAACTTTGTGAAATGCGTCCACACCTCACTAAGCAGTTTCAAGTTTTTATCTGGAGATATTTGTTTTTTCCATTTACACATCCATGGGGTCCCAAATGTTCCTTCACAGGTTACACAAAAAGAGTGTATTTAACCAGCTGAATCAAATGAAAGTTTTAACCTTATTAGATGAATTCACACAACACCAAGTAGTTTCACAGATAGCTTATTTCTAGTTTTTAACTGGGGATATTCGGTTTTTCCACAAAGGCATAAATGGGCTCCCAAATGTTCCTTCGCAGATTCTACAAAAATAGAGTTTCCAACCTGCTGAAACAGAAGAAAAGTTTAACTCTGTCTGATGAATTCACACATCATCAAGCAGTTTCACAGATAGCTTCCTTATTGTTTCATCTGGGGATATTCCATTTTTCCTCACAGTCATCAATGGGCTCCTAAATATTCCTTTGTAGATTCTACAAAAACAGTGTTTCCAACCTGATGACTCAACAGAAAGGTTCAACTCTGTGAGATGAATCAACACATCACTAAGCAGTTTGAAAGATAGCTTCTTCCCAGTTTTTACCCGGGGCTATTCTCTTGTTCTGTATCTGCCCCAATGGGATCCAAAATGTCCCTTTGCAGATTCTACAAAATGAGTGCTTCCACCCTGTTGAATCAAAAGAAATGTTTAAGTCTGTGAGATTAATCAACACATCACTAAGCAGTTTAACAGACAGCTTTGTTCTAGTTTTTATCTGGAGATATTTGGTTTTTCCCCTTAGACATCAATGGGGTCCCAAATGTCCCTCTGCAGATTCTACAAAAGGAGTGTTTCCAACCTGCTGCATCAAAAAAAAGGGTTTAATTCTGTGATATGAATCCACACATTATCGAGAAGTTTCACAGACAGCTTCTTTCTACTTTTTATTTTGAGATATTCGGTTTTTCCCCATGGACCTCAATGGGCTTTGAAATGTCCCTTCACAGATTCTACAAAAAGAGTGTTTCCAAACTGCTGAATCCAAAGAAAGTTTTATCTCTGTGAGATGAAGCCACACATCACAAAACAGTTTCCCAGATAGCTTCTTTCTAGTTTTTTTTTTCCCCCCCCGGGGACATATTGTTTCTCCCGCTAGCCCTCAATGGGCTCCCAAATGTCCCTTTGCAGATTGTACAAAAAGAGTGTTTCCAACCTGTTGAAACAAAAAAAAAGTTTTCACTTTGTGAGATGAATCTACATATCATCAAGCAGTTTCACAGATAGCTTCTTTCTAGTTTTCATTTGGGGACATTCAATTTTTCCCCATAGGACACAATTTGTTCCCAAATGTCCCTTTGCAGATTCTACAAAAAGAGTGTTTCCAACCTGCTGGATCAAATGAAAGGTTTAATTCTGTGATTTGAATCCACACATCACAAAGCAGTTTCGCAGATAGCTTCTTTCTAGTTTTTATTTGAGGATATTCAATTTTTCCCCATAGGCCTTATTGGACTCCCAAATCTTCCTTCACATATCCTACAAAAGTGTTTCCAACACGCTGAATCAAAAGGAAGGTTTAACTCAGTGAGATGATTCCAAACATAACCAATCACCTTCACAGATAGCTTCTTTCTAGCTTTTATCTTCTGATATTTGGTTTTACCCCATGGACTCTCAAATGTCCCTTTGCACATTTTACAAAAAGAGAGTTTCCAACCTTATAAATCAAAAGAAAATTTTACCTCTGTGAGATGAATCCATACATCACCAAGCAGTTTCACAGATAGCTTCTTTCTAGTTTTTATCTGGGGATATTCGGATTTTCCCCATAGGCCTCAATGGGCTCCCCAATGTCCCTTTGCAGATTCTGCAAAAAGAGTTTTTCCAACCTACTGAATCAAATGAAATTTTTAACTCTTTGACATGGATCCACACATCACAGAGCAGTTTCACAGACAGAAGACATATATCTAGTTTTTATCTGGGTGTATTTTGTTTTTCCCATAGGCCTCAAAGAGCTTCCAATGGACCCTTGGCAGATTTTTCAGAAAAGGTGTCTTCAACGTACAAAATCAAAAGAAAATTTTAACATTGCGAGATAAATCCACACATCATCAATTTACATTGTAGGGACATGGATGAAGCTAGAAACCATCATTTGGAGTGAACTATCACAGGGCCAGAAAACCAAACACCACATGTTCTCACTCATAGCTGGGAACTGAACGATGAGAACACTTGGACACAGGGTAGAGAACATCACACACTGGGGCCTGTCGTGGGGTGGGGGGAGGGGGGAGGGATAGCATTAGGAGATATACCTAATGTAAATGA